>NW_019385895.1:0-13205 GCF_000671375.1 Centruroides sculpturatus | reverse complement strand
GTAAATAATCAGTTTATTCCCCTATATATATATATATAATATATTATAATATAATATAATCTATATATGAAGAATCAGAACATTAATATATATTAATGTGTATATATGTGTGTGATGTGATATGAGAGAGTGTGTATGGGATAAAAATATATAATGAGAAGTAGATGGTAAAGGATACTTCTACTTTTACTACTTTTAAATATATATAACATACATACATATATGTGTGTGTGGGATATGACTATGAAAATATGAAATATATATATCTTCAGAGTGTCATATATTTTCCTGTATATGAACAATTAGATTAACTGTGATGCATAGGATAATTCTGATTATTAATTGAAACAAAGCCCAAAATAAAACAAAACCCTACTGATAATATTGAAAATAGTACTATGAAGAATCAATATATATTAATAAAATAATTATTAAACATTTATAAATTTTAAATAATTTCTATAAAGTACAGGTACCCTTTGATTAATGTGGTTAATTAAACCCTCGATGCCACTGTGTATATCAAAATTGTGTTAATCAAATATTGTTAATCTATGTTAAGTAAAGACAGCTGTTAAAGTCACGTTATTTAAAACTTTTTCTGTGTATATAAAGGGATTGCAGCAATTAATTTCACATATTAATAAAATCTTGCATTAAGGGATACCTGTATTTTAAAGGCTGATATATTCATCTTCTGTAGACAATAGAGTAGTTACGATGGCATATTGAAAATGGCTGTTAGCAAATCAGAAATCACCAACATATTTGATATAGTTTTTGCTTTCTTGATGAGATGAGTGCAAAGTTTGGATTCACATGCAGCATTTTGAACATATCTGTCGTAAAACAGATGCAAATACTCCAAATAACGCTTGAAAATTGTTAAAATTGTAATAGTGCCTTACTTAAATAAAAGATTGTTTAATAGTATTAGGATTTTTGTCTACAAGATATTCCATTGGCATTGGTGGATCACAAATGAAATTATATGCCATATATGTTGGAAGTGGTTGATTTGTAGACACATTTTTAATAGGACTGTTTAACTAATTTTGATGGATTCTTTTTTCGTAATTCTTATCAAGGCTTTTAAAACATTTTTTGATTATTTAAATATAATTCAAATGTAAAGATTTTAAAATCAATTGTAATCTTATTCATTCAGTGTTTCTTAATTTGGAATGTGAGATAACTTTGCAGGAAGGATAAATACTTTATTTATTTAATTAAACTTTATCTTTTTCATTGCAAACTTTGTTTTAAAAAATATTTCAATAAAAATGTATTAACATTAGACTTAAATGTATAATTTTTTTTTTCTGTGGTGAATCCCTTACTGAGAACTAAATGGTTATGTTAATGAATGAGTGTACATGAATTTTTTTAATTGTTTAAGATGTTAGATTAAATACATATGAGAACATTAGACAATGCTAACTCCTTCATACCAAAAAAAAAATTAACAGACTTTTTTCGGGTTGTATGAATGCATTTTAACAATTCAAATTGGTGCGTGAGCAGTAGAAAAGGTTAAGAATCATTACTTCATATCTTAGAGCCAATGGTGATGATAAGATAATGGATTTTTAGTGTAAAGTGATTTCTGCATATATGATCATTATTGTCAATGTTATCATTTGTATAATGTTGTTGGAATTGAGAAATGCCAACCTTATCAGCCAAAAAAATCATTTATTGGAGTTGAAATTAGTGCATCATTATTTGATCTTTCAGTTCTTGATGCTGCTTATTTCAAGTATAATAATGAAAAGAATGTTGAAATTCTGTTACACAAATAATAACTATGACTGCTTGAATGTTATTAGAAACTTCAAATGATTCAATGTTTACAGGCTGATGTCCAGAATCAACAATGAGAAAGAATCTGAAATTGATAAAAACTGGCAAATTTCCAACAAATTGAAAGTCAAGTGACTAGAAATTTTAAGACTTGGTATAACATATCAGATGAGTTTAACTGATATAAAGAATGAAGATCTTATTGTTTTGATTAAATAACAGACGGCTAACTTTCGATTTTAAATATATTTTCTTTTTACTACTAAATCTGAATTTTTGTAGTAATGAGATTCATTTATATATTTTTGTATTTTAGTAAAGATTATTGCAGCTGAATTTTTATTTAATTTCAAAATAACAATACATGTTGTTATCAATGCAACTGTAGCATAAAATGATTATAATGAGACAACCACTGCAACTCTTATAAAGCATAAATAATTTTAGTATCTAAATTATTTTAGAATATTCAGTTGAAAATTGAAGCGGAGAATATGCGCAAAGATTTGGAGCAAAAAGAAAAATTATTACAAGAAACAAGGTAAAAATGCATATAATTTACTAATAATTTGCAATTATTTTGGTAAATAATCAGTTTATTCCATTTATTTATATTAATATTGGCACAATTATATGTTTTTTTAAAATATTAATTAAATATTGTATTAAATATATTTAATATATTAATTGATTTACTATGATAATTAATATTAGTATATTTATTTAATTTTATCTATTAAATATTAATGAATATGTAAAATTGAATATTAAGTATCTATTGCTTAGATTGTTGTTAAGATGTATACTATAATTTCATTTTGCATATTTTTGCATTCAGTTTGTGTAATTTTTTTAAAATAAATGTGATTTTTTTTGAATCTTGAAATTGTAAATAAATATGAATATTTAAATTACTTTTCAAATTTATTAAAAGTTAGTTTTTCTTTGCTTTATTGATTTATGTTTGAATGTTGAATGTTGTGATGAAATTAAAACAATAAAGATTTAAATACATTAAAAAGTATCCTGTTATTTTTATCCCTTCACATTTTAATTAAGTTGAATGGTGGGAAAAAATGGAATTTTTAAATAAAACCTGAAAAATTGTTGAAAGCTTGCTGATTTAAAGAATGTAGAAAAACAGTGATAAATTTCTAGCAACTTGATTTATATTTTAATAGATCATTTCTCAATTAATTGTTATAATATGAAGAATATAGTTAATTCTAAGTTTTTAATTATTGATGCATATTTATTTAATTAAAAGTCATTATATAAATTTGATAGAAATTGCCAGGACAATTAAATTTTAAAAATTTATATAAATTTTTTATAATCATTCATAAATTATTATAAAAATTCTTATAATTTGTAAAACATTTTGAAACAATTTTAATTTTGTTGTTTTTCCTCTGGAAATATAAGGGTTGTTCAATTGAAATATAGAATTGATTCTATAATACATAGATGTCATTGGTCACTTTAGCAGGATTAAAGTATACACAGCATAGAGACAATTCAAAAATTTTGCTTAAAGTATATAGATACTTGGCTATTATGGTATGGGCTTATTCTGTTGAATTTCTGATCCAAAGTGGTTCTCTTTGGATGCAGAGGATATACATGAACTTGTACTACATTGGGACATTGTCTGAATGCAGGAGGCAATTTCCTATAGCAGATAATACAACTTTATCGCTATGCTTTATACACTGTAATCCTGCTTTAGTGACCAATTACACCAATGCTAATACATATGGTTCAGTCTGTTTCATTTGAACAATTCTTATACTTTGTACTTATTTATTTTTTTTGTCATAGAAAAATGAAAAACAAGTTTTTTTCACCAATAATCAATGCAAAATTTTGGAAACCAAGTTAAATATCTAATAACAACAATAATACAAATTGAATTACTTCCTTTTATAGCAAATGATAAATGAAAATTGATTAACATTAGGTATCCGGATACAGTCATTTATATTAACATTAAGTAAATTTGTTCCCAACTCTTGAATTGATTGTTGATGTACTCAACGACAAAAAATATTATTATACAAAATTTGTGTTAAGAAGTTCTCTAAAGATTCTATTATAANGGGCTTATATTTTATAAATAAATTTTGAACAAATCATTTCTTATTATACTATATAACAAATTATTAAATACAAAATAAATTTGCTTTTAGAAAATTAAAAGTAAAAGTTGCCTAAAACTATCAATGATTTTATATACAGAAATAGTTTATATATTATATAAAATAGAAATAAATTTAAAAAAGTAAAATTATTCATAATAGTATGATTTTTTTTAATAGGAACTCTTGACTGAACGAAAAAATGCTGTGACCGAGAACAGTAAAAGTGTAGAAAATTTATTGAATAATTTGAAACAAAAAGATATTTATATCCAAGATTTACAATCAAAATTGGAAGAACTTGAAAAATGCTTAAAGAAAGAAGAGAATATTAAAGAAAAGGATTTAATTCAGTCGAAAGTTGATATTACGGAATTGATGAACAAAAAGGAAGAATTGGCATCTGATAACGAAAAATTAAAGTTGGAGCATTCTAAAATTAAAGAGAAGCTTGATGCTGTTTTAAGACAAAAAGATAATGAAATAGAAAGACTTAATGAACTTTGTGAAAAATTACAACACAAAACTGAAGAATTAGAATTTGAAATTGATGAAAAAATGGGAGAATTGCATGAATGCGAAAAGGAAAGAGACAGTTTAAAAGAACAGTTTTCTTTGCAGAAAGAGAAAGCAATAGACATTGTAAATTATGAAAAAGAAATTGAATTGGTGAAAGAGCAGTTTGAAAATATAAAATTGGAATTAGAAAATACAAAATTAGCGAATAATACTTTACAAAATGCGATTACAGAAAAAGATAATTTGTTGGAAATCGTTAATAAAAGGCATATAGAATTGCAGAATGAATATATTAAAAGTCAACATAGTTTAACTGAAAAAGATAAATTATTCTGTGAACTTAAAACAAAACTAGAAGAAATGACATCCGATTTCAGTAAAATAAAAAAGATAAAACAGTTTGAAAGTGATGAACTAGGAAGGTTACGAAATGAAGGAAAAATAGCAATAGATGCAAAAGAAAAACAAATACAAGAATTAAAATGTTTGTTACAAGAAAAAACATTAATGATTGATGCACTGAATGTTGAATTAGAATTGAAAGAGAATGTAGCTGAACAATTACATGACAGTGAACACCATAAATCAGTTAATAGGAAAGATTTCAAAATTATGAGTAAAAGGAATTCTTTGAATAAATTTGTGTCACAATTGAAAAGACACAGTCTTCCTGTATATGTAGAAACTGAGAAATGTTTTTCAAGACTATTGGGCCAAAATTTAACAAGTTTTGGACAGTCTGATGATATTTATGTTCTAAAAGAAGAAATCTGTTTTCTTATTCTTAAGATAGCTTACTATTGAGACCTTAGATTATATTAATTAATATGATAAAATGACTTAGATGTTAAATATTATAGATACAGTTTTTGTTCTAATATAAAATTTTCAGATACATAATAAGTTTACCAATAAATAGTTAAAGTTTATCAAATAAAAATTTTTAAGAGTAGAATCAATATTATATTTTTTGTTGGGAAATCAATTGCTAATGAAGTTATTAAGAAATTGATATGGTCATTTCTATTAAATGAATAGATGGAAAAACTTTTACTACCATTCTAATTAGAATATTGTAGTGCTTATCAGTGGTTGAGTGGATAAAACTACTGAACAAGGGGGTTTTCTTCATGTATATAATGTTTAAATAGGGGCCAGTTCCTCATAGAATTATCTCCTGAGAAGTATTTGCTTTGGCACATCACTTTAGTGATGCATTGCTTTATTTCATCAAACACACCTATTTTCATGGTTAAATGATATTTCATATGTCTTAGTTGAGAAGTTATTAATACATATTTTTTTTATATAAAATGTAGAATAAAAAAAAACAATTTATGAGAAAGAAGTAATGATATTTTTAAGATTGTGGTTTAATTTAGTAGGAAAAAATTACATATAAAATAGAAAATAGTTTGAATTTGAATTAATGGCAAAAGAAAACATGGGAAAAGAAAATTACATGTTATAAAAATAGTCATAGAAACTAAAGTAATTTACAAGAGTCATTTTGAAAGTCATAAGCAACATTTTTTTAATACCATTTTTCCTACCATTGTGGGAGCTTGAAAATTTCTTTACAATAGAACTCCAGCCCCGCAAAAAAACTGATGCACTGATTTCTTCATGTCCACCACCATTTTGTAGCATTGGCCTTGCATGTTTTCCTTCACAGCACAAAAAAAAAAAGAGAATCGAAGGGTGCTAAATTGGGCTGTAGGGACTGCACCCTTCAATTTTCGATTTATGGATTTACTCCCCGATGTAATGAGCAGTGTGGAGCCTTGCATTGTTATGTTGCAGGATGATCTTCCCAGGATGTTTATCACACAAGTACGACAGAGTTTATGAAGTGTACTGAACAGCATTAATGGTTTGCCCAGGTTCAAGAAATTCCATCAGAATCATTCCATCTATATCCCAGAAAACAGAGCTCATAACTTTTCCAACTGTCTTTGCCTACTTTTTTGTTGGGGAATTGAGGTGGTGCCATTCCATACTCTGCCATTTGTTTCAAGTGCATAATGGTAGTACAAGCTTTCACCACCTATCACAATATTTATCTTCCACAGTTACACATCAGTCTTCCTTAACAATCTTATCCACTCTTTTTTTGTTGCATTCATTGCAGGCAGTCTGCAGATGGCCACTGTTAGGCTGATCTTCAGTGCTTGTGTTTCCATCTTTAAATTGTTTTACCCATTTAACACTGCTGGCATCCATGCACACATCTCCACATACACTCTGAAGTTCTGGTGAATTTCTGCAGTACAAATTTCCTCCTCAATGGGAAATTTGATTACAGCATGCTGGTGAAATGAAACATCAGTTGTAGCCATTTTGTTTTGGCTATCTGTGATCATGTAATGGAAGATAGTGACATCACAACTTCCTCATGGCACTCTCTGTAGTCTATGGATTATAACAATATTCTTAGTTTTTCATAATTAATATATTGTGATTTATGAAAAATTGTTGTTCATTACTTTCAGTTTGACCTATGTACTATGACTTGCTAAATTGTAATCAGTTATCTATTTTAGAAGCAATTGAAATAAAACATTATTATGCATGCTGTAGAATTTTATGATGCAAAGTAACAAGTATATGCTTAGAAATCAAAATTATAAATAATATTGACTAAATATATGCATTTTTGATATATTTTATTTATTAATAAAGTGTTATTTATAGTAGTACTCTTCAGAAATTAGATCAACTTCATAAAGAAGAACTTTCAGATTTAAGGGCAACAACTCGTGCCAACCAATCGAATCTGGAAAATTATGTTGCAAAATTAAAGAAGGTAATATATAATTATCACAATATTTAAATACTTTTTTGTTTGATATATATAAATACGATAACTTCCTATATGAATTTATAAAATTTTCTAATTGGGCACTAATAAATATTATGAATTTAATTAAAAATTTTATTTTAACTTGAAAGTCATTACATTAATAGTCATTTATTTTTACTTGAAGCAGCATATAACACAAAAACAATCAGATTCCAAAGACTCAAGTACAAATACATCTGAAAATGAAGGAAAGAAGGTATAGTGGATTATTTATTAAACACTATAAATTATAAAGTTCATGATTTATTAATTTTATATTCTAGGATTTAAGTGATACTTTTAGCATTTCAAGTGAGAAAAGTATATCTCCTGCTGAAATGTGTCCAAATTGCAAAGTAGTAAGTATTGTAAAGAAGTTAATATTTCAATAATTTTAAAAATAATAAAAATTTTACTTTATTCAGATTGCAGATAAAACTATAGAAAAGAAAGTAGATTTAATGAAAAAGCAGTCACTTAAACGTGATAAAACAATTCAAGGATTGACTGAAATTTTGTACAGGAAAGAGAAAGATTTAAAATATTTCAGAAATAAACTGGGTGAGAAAGAAGCTCTTGATCAATTATTAAAGCTAGTCAAGCAGTCAGTCAATAGTGCCATTACTACAACAGAAATTGATCAAACTGTGATAACTAATTTATCCATTGCTCTTCGAAAGGTAATTTAAAAATAATCACTATTTTATGTATTTAAGGTAATTTTAAAATAACTTAAGATTATTTTTAGTTATTTTTGAATAATTAATTTATTTATTAATAAACAAAAGATTAAAATGCTGTTATTATATTAAGAAATATATTTCATAAAATTTATATAGTAAAAACCAATGAAATTAAATACTTCCATTATTAATATTAAAATAATTATTTTCAATAAAATAATTCTATGAAAATATTATTTTGCATACTTATTAAAATAATTTGTATCTTTGTTTTATTTATAAGATAAATTTATTTTCTGGTATATATTATTATTTCCTAAAGTCTATCTTAAAACCACATTTTAACAATTATTATAGTGATAGCTTATTACTATATGTTGGAGTAAACAAGAACCTGCAGTAATATTTTTTGAAGTAAAAATTCACAAATCTGTCTGGCCTCTGTATACTTTCCTCTCTCTAACATATAGTTATATTAACTTAAATATTCATTATTGGTAAAAAGCCAGTCAGTTAGTTAAACAGTAGAACTCTAATTGTCCAAGCCTTAACTGAGGTTCCATGTTATCTGAACTGAACTTGTAAGTGAATATACTATTTTTCTCATATTGTAATTCATAAAAGAAAGTTTAAAGCAATAACCTGTATTACAAAATAATTTATTTATGCTATCTTTTATTATTTAACTTTAATATGAGACAAAATATTTATATTGAAATGTAACTACAATAATATACATCTTTATTTTTAAAACTATTGTACATATATTAATTGTATAATAAATGATTTTTAAAAAATGATATTATATATAATTCACTAAAGAATAAAAAGAGGCTTAAAGTGCTACCATGTAAGTTTTTTATATTCATAATTTTTAATATGAAATGACCTTCGCCATTCATTTTATATAAACTTTTGGTCATCCAGGGTAGAATTGATCCACACTAACTTAGATAATCAGGGTTCTACTGTATTCATTAGAAATTAGCCTATTGTCATGAAAGTTCATATCTAATTTACACTCTTGTAAATTTTTATTTGCGATTTATGTTAGATTATCTTTATTTCTCATGTTATATTTCATTGCCTATTATGTGTTATATGTACAAATCAAAAACCAGTTACTTTTAAAAAATAAAGGCAAACTGTAAAATTTAAATATAAAAATAACAATTCATTACATGACCACATTATGTGACCATGCCACAGATAGAAGTATAAGAAGTATAAGAGATATACATAAATTATGTATATCTCTTATACTTCTATATTCTTGGTGAGATAGATTTGAATATTCTTCCTGTACATCTAGTCTAATGAAAACTAACCAGCTGAATGTACATATGTTGCAAAATTATCTCTATTTGAATTAATAAAAATTAAACAATGCAAATTTAAATAATTTGTAAAAAAAATAAATAAATAAATAAAAAGGAAAGTTACATTTTGCAAACCTACAACCCACCTAGTATTAGTGGTATACCTGTAATTAATAATAAGCACAAGTATAATAAAATATGTAGTTTAAATTAAAAAATATATATATTTTATTTTTAGTATTTGTCTACGTATCAAGACAAAGAAGAAATAGAATCACTAGAAAATAGCATTGAGGTAATTTGAAATAAATTTATTACTGTTTTCTTAACTATATTACTGATTAATAGTTTGCTTTTATTATTTTTTGTCAGTCATTTGAAAAACATTATTTGCAATGGTTAACAATGATGCAAAATAAATCTGTTAATAAAGAGGAGAGTTCACTTGAGGTAAAATGTTTATTCTTTACTGTTTTAAAATTTAAAAAGTAATTGATTATTAAGGAGCTTTAACAAGAATTCATATTAATNTGTGTCACAATTGAAAAGACACAGTCTTCCTGTATATGTAGAAACTGAGAAATGTTTTTCAAGACTATTGGGCCAAAATTTAACAAGTTTTGGACAGTCTGATGATATTTATGTTCTAAAAGAAGAAATCTGTTTTCTTATTCTTAAGATAGAAAATTTGGAACAGCAGATTCAGGAGAGTAATGGTGGCGTTGGTAGCAATTTAAACCTGCTTTCTGGTGTTTCAGAAGTATTTCCAGTAAGTTTATTTTTAATATAAAAATATTGGAGTTTAATTAAAAATTTTAAGTTTTAATTTAAGATAAATTTCATTTTTAAAATTCTAAAATTTTTTTATATGGTTGACTAACATAAAGTAATAATAGCCTTAAAATTTAAATTAAAAAAAATTTATTTGAAACATTTCCTTTTTATAAATTTGTAAGTGTTGAAAAATTATCCAAGAAAATTTGTCATCTTTTTTATCATGTTCACAAACTTTTAATCTTTATTTGTCACTTGATTAAATTTGATCTTTGTGTCAATAAATAACAAGAGTTGTGCATATGAAAACAGAACTAATTTTTTAGTCTTCTAAAGATTTTGATGGATATATTGAATTATATAAAATGGATATTGGCAAGAATATGTATTAAAATATATTTTATACTTAATATTCTTAATGTTCTTAATATTCATAATATTCTTAATGTGAAATTTGTTAATTTTTTTTAGGAAACTAATGATGATATGAAAAAAGAATTGGCTTCCCTTCATCAAGCAGTTAAGGATAAAAATTTATTCATACAGGTGAATTTATAAATTTTAAGTTTTTAATGATAAATATTTTTTCAATTTATATTTTTCTAATGGATATATACATTTTACAAATATTTTAAAAAAGTAACATGTGTAATAATAGATGTAACTTTTTAAATTCATTTTCTGTATAATAGACACATTAATAGATAATTTAATATTTATTAAATAGCATTTGCTATTTTGCAATCAGTTGTAATTATGATAAGTTTATCTTTGATAATCACATAATTTTTCTCAATTAAACTATTTTTCTTTGAGAACACCAGATATAATTATATTGAAATGTTTTCACTATAATACTGTGGGTATAGGTATTTTAATGGCTCTTTCAGTGAATCAATACTCCACAATTTTAGAATTTAATCATTATTTTCTGTAATTGCATGATTTTTTTTATTATACACTGTAATATGTAATTTTGTGTTATCTTAAAATTTCATAATTCCTCTTCATTAACACTATACATTAAAAAGATCTTTTTTTAAATTATAAAACTTGAAATAAACAAACACTACTGTGAAAATTTTCCACTATGAAATTGATGTGTATAAGAGGAAGTTTAACTCTTTAAGCTCTGAAAATTTCTTTTTCCTTTCTATCTGGAGACTAAATGTTACCTCTCATGCTACAAAGGGAACTTGTATAGCAAAACCAGCAAAAGAGCTATTCCATTGACTGATTTTGTTTTGAATGGAATAAACTGATTTTAGCCAATTTCATGTTTAAAGAATTAAAGAACATGTCAAAGTTAAAATAAGTTTATGTAAAGATATTATATTAAACTTTAACAAGGGAATACAAATTAATAAGAGATAGTATGACAGTTGATATCCAGTGAATCATGAGGAATTTTACAGTGTTTGGGGGTACAGTTGTACTGGTACTGCAGATTATGAGTGTGATTCAATATGATGTTTGAGTTTGGCCATATCTGCTATTTCTGGAGATTCAACTCCCTATTGAAGCACTGAAGATTTAATATAATCAATGTTGTATTACAGATATTATTTGGTGTTTAAATTGTTAATTTGTATTATGTATACATGTTATTGAAACATCTGAGTGGTAAGGGACGGGGGCTTATATTTTATAAATAAATTTTGAACAAATCATTTCTTATTATACTATATAACAAATTATTAAATACAAAATAAATTTGCTTTTAGAAAATTAAAAGTAAAAGTTGCCTAAAACTATCAATGATTTTATATACAGAAATAGTTTATATATTATATAAAATAGAAATAAATTTAAAAAAGTAAAATTATTCATAATAGTATGATTTTTTTTAATAGGAACTCTTGACTGAACGAAAAAATGCTGTGACCGAGAACAGTAAAAGTGTAGAAAATTTATTGAATAATTTGAAACAAAAAGATATTTATATCCAAGATTTACAATCAAAATTGGAAGAACTTGAAAAATGCTTAAAGAAAGAAGAGAATATTAAAGAAAAGGATTTAATTCAGTCGAAAGTTGATATTACGGAATTGATGAACAAAAAGGAAGAATTGGCATCTGATAACGAAAAATTAAAGTTGGAGCATTCTAAAATTAAAGAGAAGCTTGATGCTGTTTTAAGACAAAAAGATAATGAAATAGAAAGACTTAATGAACTTTGTGAAAAATTACAACACAAAACTGAAGAATTAGAATTTGAAATTGATGAAAAAATGGGAGAATTGCATGAATGCGAAAAGGAAAGAGACAGTTTAAAAGAACAGTTTTCTTTGCAGAAAGAGAAAGCAATAGACATTGTAAATTATGAAAAAGAAATTGAATTGGTGAAAGAGCAGTTTGAAAATATAAAATTGGAATTAGAAAATACAAAATTAGCGAATAATACTTTACAAAATGCGATTACAGAAAAAGATAATTTGTTGGAAATCGTTAATAAAAGGCATATAGAATTGCAGAATGAATATATTAAAAGTCAACATAGTTTAACTGAAAAAGATAAATTATTCTGTGAACTTAAAACAAAACTAGAAGAAATGACATCCGATTTCAGTAAAATAAAAAAGATAAAACAGTTTGAAAGTGATGAACTAGGAAGGTTACGAAATGAAGGAAAAATAGCAATAGATGCAAAAGAAAAACAAATACAAGAATTAAAATGTTTGTTACAAGAAAAAACATTAATGATTGATGCACTGAATGTTGAATTAGAATTGAAAGAGAATGTAGCTGAACAATTACATGACAGTGAACACCATAAATCAGTTAATAGGAAAGATTTCAAAATTATGAGTAAAAGGAATTCTTTGAATAAATTTGTGTCACAATTGAAAAGACACAGTCTTCCTGTATATGTAGAAACTGAGAAATGTTTTTCAAGACTATTGGGCCAAAATTTAACAAGTTTTGGACAGTCTGATGATATTTATGTTCTAAAAGAAGAAATCTGTTTTCTTATTCTTAAGATAGAAAATTTGGAACAGCAGATTCAGGAGAGTAATGGTGGCGTTGGTAGCAATTTAAACCTGCTTTCTGGTGTTTCAGAAGTATTTCCAGTAAGTTTATTTTTAATATAAAAATATTGGAGTTTAATTAAAAATTTTAAGTTTTA
>NW_019385894.1:142290-155812 GCF_000671375.1 Centruroides sculpturatus | reverse complement strand
TCATGGCGCATCTTTAAGCGACTCATTGCTGGAAGAAAATTTTGTAAACCATCTTTGGGTGGTGTGAGTGCTAACAGAACCTTGTCCAAAAGCCTGGCATATTTTTTGAGCCATTTGCACAGCACTTGTTCCAAGTTTAAACTCATACAACATACAAGCACGAATTACAGAGTTTGGAGTACTCATCTTCAAGTCAATTTTTATAATATTTAAGAGATAACCTTTCCACTTCTCTTTATATAAGGTGAGTCAGCATTAAATCTTGATTAACATATTGCTGGAATTTTAGTGTCATCTATTGAGTATTGCGTGTAACATTCTTTAAACTGTGTAGTTTCACAAAAAACGACAGAACTTTTTTGGTTACCTAATAAATGAATTTGAATCAGTTCACAATGATTTACTCATGTACAATGGTAAGTCATAGTCAAGTACTTGAAAGATGTATTGAATGTTTAAGTAAAATCAAACTATTTTCAGATATGAAAATCAAATAGCATAGTTTTCCACAGCTAAATGAATTTGCTTGGTTCAATAAACTTGTCTTCTTCAGATTTTTTTTATTGAATTTGATTGAACTTAACAGTAAGCCGCAAGGTTTTAAAAAATCTATTGACACAATGTTTGGCTTAACCCCTTCTGGGTTCTTCCTCAGGTAAATCAGCTGAATCTTCGAATACGAATACAAGATTTTTTTGAACCAAATTGAATGATGAAAATTTCGAATGTCTAATTCCTCTGTGCATCTGTTGACGTGACGTGATTTAAAATATGTTCTAACTTAACTATCAAAGACCAAATGGTTGTCAATAATACAATAATAATGGTTGTCAACAAAGAATCTTGAACAACATGCAAAACATTTTTTAGAAGCTCTAAGAGACATGACTGAGCAGATTTTTTTCTAGGTTTGAACAGTTCAGAGAGTTAAAGAAAAAATACAATTTATAAATTAATAAAGTATTGGATTGTAAGTTGATCAATTTGGTGCTCTTAAAATTATTGCAAACACACTCCTATTATCTCATCAACAAATTCATGTGAAACATTGTTCTCAGCACTAATATAAAAAAAGAACAAGTAATAACTTGAGTATTTCCCACATAACATTAAAATATACAAACTGCATCCCTCTCAAAGCAATTTTTTTCTGGAACCAAGCAACAAAAACATAATTAAAGTAGCTGTTTAAATTTAATTTTATTATCCCAGTTTTATAAGTTTGTCAGGATGTCTCCAAAAGTTACAGTATAGTAATGTCATTTTCCTTTTTTTTCAGATATTTTCAAATTAAAATTTTTTCATATATAACTATCTTGGATAAACCAACTTGGTTCGCTTAATTTCCACAACTGAGTCCTTTAAATTATCTGTGGAGAAAGAAAAGGTTTACAAAAACAGCCCACATTCCATTGATGACTGAAGGTAACAATCACCATTCATTTCAACAATAATAAAATGTGTCCAGATTAGTCTTCAGGCCCTTGGAGGATATTTTCAAGTCTGCTGTAGAAAGAACTTCAGTGTACAGTAAATTTTGAAACACCCTTTACAATAACATAATTCAACTTATAGTGCCGAACAATTCACAGATTAATGGCTATTTGCCTTTATATAGTCCAATAAATAATTTGACAATCATTTAGTACTAAATATTTAATAACAGTTGTTTTAAAAACTTTTTACTCTACATTTTTAATCATAAAACATCTCCAATCTTTTGTCAAATTAAATAATTTTGTTTTTATTGGAATACATACAATATTTGAATATACTATAAATGTGAGTCCATCTTCAAAAGTTTTTCAATTTTTGTGAACTTTCTATTCTGAGAACACAAGGAGAGAAAAGTTCAGACATGAAATTCCAATAAAAATGCTTTTTAATAGTTAATGGAATTAAATACTAAACACGAAAAACAAGCATACTTCAAGCACTTTCAAATACTGTACATCATCCTCATCAGGACAATGGCTTCTAAAATTGAATACAATTGTATATAAATTAAACATAATCAATATATTACATATGATTTTTTTGATTTTGTAATCTTGAGCAATGAATTATTTTTTTTTCAATTTTTTATACAATCCTATCTGATTATAGAAGTTGATGGTGAGGTTATATTCAAGAGTACTTGAAGTAAGGCTTGTTTTTCATGTTTGTTATTTAAATAGACTAAAAAGTCCTTCATGTTCATTGCATGGTTCACAAAACTTTTCTTGAATATTCATCATTTTTCAAGGAAACTATTTCCTCCCCCTTTAATCTCTTCAAAAATTTTAGCATCTTCCCATGGTAGCCTTAATTGCTTCCTTAATCCTTCCTAAGTATTGTATTACTACTTCCTATTCCAAAGTCTCATATTCTTGTATTTTCAAGAATACAAGGGCAAAAAGCCTTCCTTGTAGATTCAATAGATATGTCTATTCTCTATACATCATATCTTTCTTGGATATTAAATGCCTTGTAAATAACTGAATGTACTAGATCTGACAAATCTCTAAAATTTGCATCTTTAAACTTCTTATTCTCTCAAAAGAAGTCATACTTCTTTGGACTTCAGTAAATATCTACCTTCAAAAACATTTACTGAAATCTGAATATATTTGGGTATATTTTAGTACATTCACATATAATATTCAATAGAGCAAAATTTATTATTTAATTATTTTTATAATTACTTATTTTACATAGGCTAATCATTTAAAGGAAAAAAATTATAAAAATACAGTAGCGCGTCGATTATCCGAAAGTCAATTATCCAAAAGAATTCCAGTCGGCAAATTTAAATTTTCGCCAGTGCTGTGGCGCTGCAATCTTTGGCTATGTCTTGGACTACTCAAATATTTTATGTTTTTGATACTAAATTAACTTCTGAAGTATAATTTTTTATTGTTTTTNAAAATAATTTTTAACAATACAATAGTCTTCGTTAGGCTTAACATCGATGAAAATTCAACATAAAGCGCCACGCAACGGAGAAAAATTTCAACATGGGATAGGTTAATATATTTTTTCATACATAATCGGTTATCCAAAAAATAAGTTATCCGAACAACCCCAGTCCCCAATTGATTCGGATAAACGACGCTCTACTGTAATTGTTTATATAAATTATTCTTTTCATAAAGCTGATTATAAGTCTTTGAACAAACACAGATTGAAAGCTCAACTTAATCTGTTTTATCTACAAACACAATGCTAAAAAATGGAAATTACCATAACTTTTAAGCAGTCTATAATATACAGAATATTTAATATCAATAAAAATAAATATTAATAATATTTACCAAAGGCTCTAATGTATCAAGATCTTTAATTTTATTTCCACTGAGATTGAGATGTGTCAATTTTGGACTACCTTGTAATAAATTCAATCCACCAGAAATTCTGTTGTCACTTAATTCCAGCTAAAAATAATTTATTATAATAATAATTTTAAAAATTTTCAAACATAAATCATATTAACCATATAAAATATTTACCTTTTTAAGATTTGGAAGTTTTGGAAAACCTTTTAAACTTGTTAAACCAACATTAATCAAGCTCAGAGTTTCTAAGTTTACAAAATCATCTGTAAGACCAACTACTGATGTACTACGACAGTTGTCCAAATTTAACTCTGTTATCTGAAAAATAAATAATAATAAACAATTAATTCTTTTTACCTCTTTGTCCTTACTCTTATCAATTTATGTTTGTACTCTTGTCTACATGGACATTGTTTATTAATAGGACTTATTATACTGGTGTAGTTTCCGTTTAACAAATAGACGAGATCTTAGTCAAAATGTGAAAATAAAGTTATTTTGTTTTGATCAAGTTTGTTATGCTGTAAACATTTACCAAGTTTGGTTTGATATATTGGTTATTGGCACACCACTAGTAACAAGATAAAAAGTAATATTATATAATATTACAAAAAGAAGGCAGTAAACAGATCACAAAAAGAAACAAAAACCACAAACATCAAAACAAAGACTGGATTACCTAAAATAACAATTCTATTGTTTGTTTGGTAATACAAATCTAATGTCATTATAATACAGAACTGTGTAAAAATTCTCTGCTGACCAATGTGGATGGAAATCTTATTTCATTATAACATGAGACCACATTCTGCCCAAGTAACACTACAGAAACTTAAAAACCTTAACTGGAATAGAATGATATCATGAGTATGGTAGCTAAGTCAAAGACATCTTAATTAGCTAGGGCAAAAGACTATTTTTTGAGAGAAAAAAAAAGACAACATTTAATTTAATTAAGCTATATTAGCATCTCATTCACTTTTCACTTACTGATATTGAAGACTTGTTATGTTCCAAAGTTTAATATGAAATATTTAAATAGAAGCAGATTTTTACAGAAAAACAAAACTGTACATTCAAAGTACTATTTTGTTTTTCAATACAATAGTACAAAAACAGACAGCAAGTATATTACAGTAGACCCCCCTATAAAACGGGTTCCTATAATTACAATTCCTATAAGACAGTGAAAAAATTGCGACGGTAAAAAAACTCCTATAATTACGTAAAACGCCATCAGGCAGCCGAACTACTTTCTGTGCTGTCAAGCGCCACGCTACGGAAAGATTACTATCGCCTGTACAGTATAATATATAAATTAGGTACTGTACATATAATTATATATAAATTAGGTATTGTGTATATAATTATATATTAACTTAATTTATTGTAACTTTATTATAATTATATATATGCTTTCTGCTGCCTGGTGCCACGCTACGGAGAGTTTAGGCAAACTATCGTCTGTACAGTATGTAAATTAGGTACCCTAAGTCTAATACATTACTGTAATTTTATGCATTTCTTGTGAAAGAAACATTTCTTATTCAACGGCCATAAAAATTATTTCTATTAATAATGTCTCCAAAGTTCAACAAATTTTTTGCAGAAAAATAACTTATCATAAATCGCGGCCGGCGTTTAGTGCACTGCTCCACGACGAAAACAAGCTTGAGCAATGGCGACGTCAAATGGTGCACACTCGGTAAGTAATCCTACAATTTTTTGTTTTTAGCATAGTTTATACAGATTATTACCAAAAAATTATACATATTTTAGAAATATTGAGTCGAATTCGTCTAGAATCGATTAATTTTATGGAAGAAAACCTTTCAAACAGCCATAGTCCGTAAACTTCACACGTGTCGAGCTGTGATTGGCTCATGTATTTAAGGATTCCTACAACGCGAAATTCTTATAAAGCAAAATGTATCTACCGCGTTATGGGGAGGTCTACTGTACTTTGCTAAGGGAGAATTAGCTATACATTAACCCTTGCTTGTATTTTCTCCAAATAACCATTGGGAGTCTCAGTGCTGCTGATATACTTGAATAAACTGTTTCTACAGGTGTCCCATTTCGTTAGTACAATGTTTTTGAATTTGTCTGTTCTGATGACTACTATCTCAACATCCTTGTGCACTGCCCATGTGGTTATGTATATAAAGAAAGTTTCCCATTGAAAGTGTTCTTTTTTGACCCCAGTTGAGACTTTCAATCATCTTTTCAACATCTGGTATAACCTTGTTGTCCGAACATATAAGAGAACCCTGCATTCAGTAGTCATTATAGAGTTGGAAAGTTGAAAAACATTCTTCTAAAGACATTCTACTTATCATGTTGTTTTTGAGCCTCCTTGTAATAAACTGCCAATAAGACAATGCTGACATTAATCCTGCACAGGAGATTTGGGTTCTGGTTGTAGAAAAATGCTCTAAATGAATAATATTTCTCAGTAAGGTAATGCCTTCTTCTCCTAGCCTAATCTTATCATATTCCTCGAGTATAAGCTTCTGATTACTAGAAGTAAAATAGAACATTCAGGTGACAAACATATTCTGTAAATTGATATTCAGCATGACTGATGACTAACTATCATTTTTCGTTCTTTTTAAAACACACATTCTGTTAGTTCTAAACCTGATGATAACCATTAAAAACAGAGGAAAACATTTGTTTTTCATTTAATTAAATCTAATCCATGCTGATTGTTGGTAATTACATATATTACTTTCTGTGGAGCTGTGAAACAAAGTTTGAGCAATATTTGGCTAGTACCAATGAACTAAAAGATCAAATTCATGAGTGCATTCAGGAGATACCAATAGACATGTTGCAACAAGTTATTTTTTTCCAGCAAAGCTAAACACTTATATTAATCACAATGTTGGACACTTATTTGATGTTATTTTGTAGTAGTAGGATTTTATATTAATTACCCTTAAAAAAAAAGGATATATCTATGTGAAATAATAAATATTTACATTTTTATTTCAAGTGTTATTTTAAAACTAATCAAATTTAAATAAACATGATTAAAAACACTAGTCTTTATCACTTTGTATCTCTTGGGTGAGAATGTAAGGCCTTAGTACTGGTCTTATGCTAAAGTTTATATTCTATTTAGATTTTAAATTCAATAATTTTTTTAAACAATGGAACCTAGAACACCCCAAAAATAAATATATAGCATATGCTTGTATTATATTACTAAATAAACATTCTTAATCAGCGCTGTGTGAACTCTAGAAACAATGAACCTGAAAAACAATTTGTCATATTGATATTCAACATTACCAATGACTGACTATAGGTCATATCATATTCCAGTAATTATCAACAACACTTACCTGAAAACAACACAATGTCTAGTGAAAGACATAAATGTTTAATGTGTTTAGATGTTTGAACAATGACATGAATGTTTAATCAAAGACATTACATACACGCACATACAAGTCTATGTATGTGGGTAACTAAAGCCCTGGTCACACTATGCGATTTCCAGCCGCGCAGGTGACTGCAACCGCGACGGCTGTTCCCATTAACTAGTAATCCCCCTCAAAAACCCAGCACGACTGCAACCACAACTAGAAACAAAAAGTTTGTTCTACTTGCGACAATTGCAAATGCGCATCCAATCAACAAACGCCTTTGTGCCATGCCATACAGTGACAACATTGAAAATAGTTCATCATGGCTAACAGAGGATTAATACTTTCACAGAATCAAGATTGATCGAGCTTATTCAGGCTCATGAATACCTGTGGGATTTTAATTCTTCGTTTTATCAAAGATTTTATCTTTTCGTGTATTCTCGCCAGCTTTATCAAAATAATCGCCTTTTTTCTTTTATTCATTCCAGAAAAGGAACTTGCTTGCTATTTTAATAAGAAAAGTGGCTAAAATTCCATAAAATGTTGGCAAACTCACAAAAGTAGTCAAAAACAAGCCACTGTAATTTTATTGGTTTATTATAGGGTCACATGTTTCTGAGTTGCAAACAATGTGTGACCATGAGAAGACACACGTCACTTGCGTTTGTTGCAGTTGCAGTCACCTGTACAGCTGAAATCGCATAGTGTGACCAGGGCTTAAGGCTGTACAGTACAATATCAGGACACTAGTATATCAAGACCAGTTTTACAACCCTGAAATACTGGTATTATCTGAATTAAATATCAGTATTTTGTACCAATATAAAAACAAAACTATTGTTTTTAGTAAAATGCATAAAGTTAGTAAGATATATTTTTTGTGAATCTAATAAGTTTTATGAAAAATTCATAAGAATGAGAAAGTATTCAGGTAGGAAAAAATGCATAATTAATATTAAAATAAAATTATTGGAATTATTTTATTCTTTTATTATAACTAGTAGGCATGACAAAATAATAAAAAACAAACCAATACTTTTTATTAGTATGATGAAAAAAAATATTTTTGAATATGTTAATATATTCCAGTTTGCTATAGTGCAATGAGACGTATGTTTAGAAGAATATAGATTGTGTGTCTTAAATTAAATCAATTCTGAATTTTTTGCTACTTATTGCTGCATAAATATATTGAAGACAGACCAAATTAGAGATAGCACAATGTTGGAGCTGACAAACTGACACCCTGATCTAATGCACAAAGCTGACTGTCATGTGGGCAGTATATTGAAGAGTTTCAGTTTCTGTTACAATTTTGAATTTGCTTTATGATGGATGGATAAATGAAAAGACTTAAGTCATTTTAACTATGGAAGCTAGACATTTGAGTAACTCCATTTTGAAATTGTACAGACAGGATTTCCCCATGTACAATACAATAGTGTCTTGAGAGTGCAGAGAAAAATAATGTGGAAAGACAAACTGACAGATATCTGATACAAGGTAAACTGTCACAGCTAGAAGATCATTGAATGGGAGTAACTGCATTTCACTTGCATCATAGTAACTATCCTGTTGGTCATTACACCAACAGGATAGTTACTATGCAATAAATTACAGCACAGTTCAACAATAAACAACAAAAACAGGTATTCTAAAAAAATTTTATCAATGGCTCATCACATTGGGCTATAGGAGCCATCAACTTATGAAAGTGCCTTCTGAATACAACCCACAAAGCACATCATCTCACTTGGGAAATGGGTTGAAATTGGATCTTTGAAGACTGAAAACAAATTGCTTGGTCCAATGTGTCATTATTTACCTTGGTTCAGGCTCATGGAAAAGAAGTCCAACACAACATTACCATGAAGCTACAGAACTGTTGTATTCCCTTAGAATAGTCAGGCACATGGTAATGGAATGTTTGTCTGAAAACATTTTTATGGCATGATATGAGACCCCTACTCCCTGTGACATCATCCCTCAAATAATGACCAACAGGGGTGGATTGAGAAGGTATGTGTAGGATGCAGCTGCACCTCACTTTTTCTAAGGATTTTCCTGAATAAAGCCAAGCATCACAGGTAGTAAAAGATTTTGTAAGACATTTTCTGAGTTTGTCTTTAAAAATTTCTAGATCCACTTTTATCAGTCACCAATAGTGATTGGTGACTGATAAAAGATCATCTTAACAAATCATATGGACCCCTTTATGTGCATTGTACACCCAAAGCACGGTAATTTCAGCAGGACAATGCACTTCTCTTTGCCCCTAAGTTACCTCAACATGACTGGAAAAACACTTCATAAATCTGTCTATGCTTCAAAGACCTCCCATGATCTCCCTACCTTATCATTGAACATCTTTAGTATCCATGCTTGTAGCCCTACACTATCTTCCTTTGAAATCAATGGGACACCATCAAGGGATGCTGATGAAACAGTGATCTACAATGCTACAGGCATTTCACTGAGTCAATGCCAAGGCACATCATTGCTTAATTCTGGGCAAAAGGAGGTTCATGATATTAGATGGCTATCTCTAATTCATTAGTTGTTCAGTGTATATGTGCTATGTATACAGTGGTGCCTTGTACTTTGAATTTAATTCATTCTAGAAAGCTGTTCAAATTCTGAATCATCTTCCCCATTAGAAATAATGGAAAGTGAATTAATTCATTGCCAGATCCTAAACCAGTGTTCTGCATGTCTACAGAGTGTTCCACAAAAGAAAAGATTTTAAAATTTTTATTCAAATTTATTCCCACTGTTATATTTGTAGACAATTCAATAATTTTATTTTATTCAATATGTTAAAGATTATTAGTTTATTGCTTCATTGTTTCCCGAGCGTAGTAAACATGAAATTGCTTATCAATTTTTGAATATATTGATGCTAATGCTCTATGTAATAAAAAGTATATGAATTGTGTTCTGTGGTTTCAGAAAGATTAAGAACTACAGCCCAAACAATACCCATTTTGGTAAACTTAAACAGCAAATATATATAATTTAAGGTAAAAATAACACAATTAAATTCTTTAAATAATAAATAAACTACAGTAGATTCTTGTTTTAACAGATCACGGAACAATGAATTTTTCTTCAGGTCCCACCAAATCAATGTAATTTTACCTCTTTTTAGTGGATAAGTAACTCGAAATAATGGATTTTTTTTCTAGCTCCATCTCTGGTAAACATAATATTCTTTTCAACCTTTAATTAATAATTGGACGTTTCTGGATACTGAATTAAAAAAAAAAAAACAAAAAAAACATTGCACACTGTGTGAACTATATACATAATCAATCATTACAGTTCTCACTGCTAACGTTACAGCCACGCATTAGTGCCCTCCTGTAACGCATTGATTAGTGGAGGTAAACTACTTCTGGTTCAAACTTCCCGATATGTGTTCCAGAATATCGCACCTTGAAATCATGCTCATGTAACAGTAACATTTCATACTGACAATGTTACCAAAAGTAGCCAGAAATGTCGCATCACCACCTTGAAAAAAAAAGGTAAGGATATAAAATAATACAGACTAGATTCATAATTTTTGTTATGTCTTGTGTTTCTTCTTGCAGACATAAAAGTTCAGCTTTGTAATCTTCCCATATTTCAATCTTTGTAGGTGCAGATCATATAGCACGTTAAAAGTAATCCTCAAACAAAACAAGTTGACATTGTTAAGATATTTAATCTGCTTACACAGTCAATACGATTCTTAAAAACAAAGAGATTTTATGAGTAAATGAAAAATCTGGCAACTCAAAAGCAAAGTATAGCAAGATTAGAGGTAGCAAATTCAAGGAACTTGAATCTATTTTAATCAATTGGATTCATCAAGCGTATGCAGTGGGCATTAGCATTGATGGTACTCTTGTTTGCCAGAGAGCCTTAGATGTTGCAGCAAAAATGGAAATCCTGAGGAATTTACTGCATCAAATGATTGACTTGCAAAATTTAAAGTGAGACATGGTTTAGTATACAATACTGTAAGTGGAGAAAGCAAGAGTGTAGACAAGGTAACCATCAAAACATGGAAGAGCAATCAGCTCCCAAAAATTTTGGAGATATGAGTCACGAAATGGCTTCAATTGTGATGAGACAGGCCTTATTTACAATGTGATGTCAAACAAAACATTAACTTTTAAGGGCGAAAAAGGAAAGAATAACAGCTACTTACAGTCAATGAAGATGGCTCTGAGAAGTATCCCTAGCTTGCTATCAGAAAATACAGAAACCTAAGATGTTTCAAAAAGATCCACACTCTGTCTTGCAAGCATCAAAATAATAATGAATCTTAGGTGACAACTGAACTATTTGAAGAGTTTCTTCACTCATTTGATGCACACATGGGCTCACAGAACAGGAAAGTAGCTGTTTCTAGATTGTTGTCCTGTACATTCCAATAATGTGAAGGGTCTGAGAAACGTGGAGCTTTGTAGCTTTGTTTTTCCCCACCTAACTGCACAAGCCAACTTCAGCCACTTGATCTGGGAATATCTTTCAAACAATACTATCAATAGTTGATTGTCCAACACACTTTCTTACAAATGGAAAAAAAATTATATTCAAGATATAAGACCAAATCTCTTGCAAACCATGTGTATACATGGGAAGGTGTAACTTCTCAGACAATTGCAAATTGTTTTTACCATGTAGGTTTTATGCATGGACAAGACCATGGTCAGAGCATTGTTGCTGATGGTGAGCATGAAATGGAAGATGGTGACATTGAAGAAGAGCTGCAACTGAAAGGTGTGTGGGAACAAATTGCTGATGCTGATGTTGACTTTAATGAATTTGTAGAGTTCGATGATGTTCTTGTTACATCTGGGATGTGTACAACTAAAGAATTGTATGAAGAGTCAGCAGGTTGACGTGATTGAGGAGGAGCCACCTGGTAAACATTTTGACACTGGCCCAAGTGTTGTTATGCAATAAATGATCTTTGTGTTTATGCTTCTCATTTCTGCTAAAAAAGACAGGACAAAATTTGCTTTAACTAACGGGCACCATACTAGTTCTTGTTCTCGCTTTTTCTCATGAGAGTTATGAGACCCATTTATTAATTTAAGTGGTTACGTTGTAGAAAATGTATAAAAAAACTAGATAAAATTAAATTATTGAGCATTCAACACAGTAATAAATTTACAAAACAAATGTGAGAAAATAACAAAAAAAAATATCATCATCTGTGGGGTGGCAACATCCATACCACACCATCCAAGTGTAGTGCTGAAACTAGTGAGGCCATCAAGTCTTTCCACGTCATAAAGACCTTCCTGACAAATTTTAATATAAACAAACAGGCTATACATAACATTGCTAATATCGAGCAATTGTTATACTCAATGGGCAGTAAAGCGTCATCAAAGCAAACCAAGATAGACAAGTTTTTAACATATCATGAAGTATACTAATGATCATACATACTTTGNTTCCAGCTAAAAATAATTTATTATAATAATAATTTTAAAAATTTTCAAACATAAATCATATTAACCATATAAAATATTTACCTTTTTAAGATTTGGAAGTTTTGGAAAACCTTTTAAACTTGTTAAACCAACATTAATCAAGCTCAGAGTTTCTAAGTTTACAAAATCATCTGTAAGACCAACTACTGATGTACTACGACAGTTGTCCAAATTTAACTCTGTTATCTGAAAAATAAATAATAATAAACAATTAATTATTTTTACCTCTTTGTCCTTACTCTTATCAATTTATGTTTGTACTCTTGTCTACATGGACATTGTTTATTAATAGGACTTATTATACTGGTGTAGTTTCCGTTTAACAAATAGACGAGATCTTAGTCAAAATGTGAAAATAAAGTTATTTTGTTTTGATCAAGTTTGTTATGCTGTAAACATTTACCAAGTTTGGTTTGATATATTGGTTATTGGCACACCACTAGTAACAAGATAAAAAGTAATATTATATAATATTACAAAAAGAAGGCAGTAAACAGATCACAAAAAGAAACAAAAACCACAAACATCAAAACAAAGACTGGATTACCTAAAATAACAATTCTATTGTTTGTTTGGTAATACAAATCTAATGTCATTATAATACAGAACTGTGTAAAAATTCTCTGCTGACCAATGTGGATGGAAATCTTATTTCATTATAACATGAGACCACATTCTGCCCAAGTAACACTACAGAAACTTAAAAACCTTAACTGGAATAGAATGATATCATGAGTATGGTAGCTAAGTCAAAGACATCTTAATTAGCTAGGGCAAAAGACTATTTTTTGAAAGAAAAAAAAAGACAACATTTAATTTAATTAAGCTATATTAGCATCTCATTCACTTTTCACTTACTGATATTGAAGACTTGTTATGTTCCAAAGTTTAATATGAAATATTTAAATAGAAGCAGATTTTTACAGAAAAACAAAATTGTACATTCAAAGTACTATTTTGTTTTTCAATACAATAGTACAAAAACAGACAGCAAGTATATTACAGTAGACCCCCCTATAAAACGGGTTCCTATAATTACAATTCCTATAAGACAGTGAAAAAATTGCGACGGTAAAAAAACTCCTATAATTACGTAAAACGCCATCAGGCAGCCGAACTACTTTCTGTGCTGTCAAGCGCCACGCTACGGAAAGATTACTATCGCCTGTACAGTATAATATATAAATTAGGTACTGTACATATAATTATATATAAATTAGGTATTGTGTATATAATTATATATTAACTTAATTTATTGTAACTTTATTATAATTATATATATGCTTTCTGCTGCCTGGTGCCACGCTACGGAGAGTTTAGGCAAACTATCGTCTGTACA
>NW_019385894.1:134563-141682 GCF_000671375.1 Centruroides sculpturatus | reverse complement strand
CTGATTCGATGTACAGTTTGATTGTACTCTACTGTTTTGTCAATAAAACTTGTCATAAATACTGTATTCTGCTGTTTCATCCAGCATACCGACCTCATAGAACGTGCAAAGTGCTGTAGAAACTTTATACGTATCTCATTTCCGGCTGTAGGTTCCTTATATCAAAACATTCAAAATTTTATCCTCTACAATCCCCAAATTTTTAAAACGTCATTCTGATATACCCTGTGTATGTATATACATATATTACAAACTTATTTCATTAGTAAAAGTGCATAGTTGCAAAATAATTCATTTTTATTGTTTGGGCTACAAACAGTTCGAATCCGCTACTTTTGGAGCACAACCACGCTACTTTTTAACCTTCAGATCTGGCAACGCTGCATTCCTGTATATAAATTTGGTGTGTGTGTGTGTGAATACCACATTTAACATGTTTGGACTGATCACATTATCAATGTTTTGTATATGTTGATATTATTAACTAAATCAATCGATTCTAATTAATAAGATAAAGTTTTAATCGCACAATTTTTATTTGGCAGTATTCTTAACATTTATGTAAATCATTTGTAAGTCAATAAATTACTATAAACAAACATCAAATAAATATTTACAAAAACAAAACAAAAAAATACATTTTATTTTTGCCATAATTTTTCCCCCAGTTTTACTGTTACAAGAAAAATTTATTTTAGGGAAATTAAAAAAAAAATTCAATTAGGAGTCTTCATCTCTCTCCATATTATTAACTTATGCTCAAAAATCATTATTACGATAGAATTAATTTAACTTCATTAATTATTAGTTATTTTAAATTATATAAAATAAAAATATTTTTCTAGTTAAAAATTCTTTTAAATAATTTGACGCCATATTTGGTCGAATAAAATGCCAAACAAAGGCACGGACTATCTATCAAGTTTGGCGTCTGTTGACGTTAACATTAATTTATACCGATACGGTAAGAATAATTCTACTTTAAATCGATTTTAATTCGATAAAAAAATAATAATAAACTTAAAAACTGACGTTCAAAGGTCGCTTACATTCTTCAATTTTTAAAACTGAAATCGAGAAATCAAGATGGCTACCGACAAGCGAGGGCACAGAATGACGACGATCGAGTAAAATCTATGTTCGTACCATCCCAAATTTCTCATATCCATTAATTTACGTCACATCGCTAATTTTAACTAGTTTAATAAGTATTTATTAAAAAACAGCGTTTTTCTATCTCAATCAACAGTCGCTGGAGCACTATAATGGCGGCGAAAAGACAAGCATGAGGTTGGAAAGTAATGTTAAGCCTGAATAACGTTTCCAGATAATTATAAATAAAAATTGAAGTTGAAAAAATTGTCATGGCAATGAAATGATCTAATTGTCATTTATAAATTATAAACAGATCGAGAACACTTAATACAGAAATAATGAATTCGTTTTACAACGATGTTGATACTACTCAACGTCACAATCTGTATAATAAAAAAAAAAGGAAAAACGTGCTTGCTTCTATACGAGCATTTTTAGGGGTAAAACATTAAAACACTATCTGTTGTTCTGATTTGAGAAAGCATATCGCCTTAATCTGATCCTTCCATAATATAACATAGCAGCCATCTTTAAATCTTTTAAGTATATAGATTTAAAATTTTCAATCATAAATTGGACGTTTTTTGTATGTGATCTTTTAAAACGCAAAGCGAAACATTAGTTAAAATTATCAAAATCCTCGAACCTCTCTCCATTTTATCCGATTCAAAAGTTATCCAAAAACCTTTCGACCGGAACCTCCTCCGTAATATGACAAATAACTTTTCCTAACTTTTTGATACGTGTTCAATCAACGACATTTCTTGTTTTGGAAACCATGGCGACAGGCCATGTGACTACCCGGCGTTTCACAACCTTCGACAATAAAGCTTTTATAAACATCAAAAATACAACGAATAAACCCTTACGACCAAAAAAATAGTAAATTTATTTACCTGATTAGGATTCCTTCCTCTTTTTTCCAATTCGATTCTCTTCTCCATTTTCTTTTCTAATAATATCACTCAAAACTGTTACCTGTTCCGAACTCGTAAAGACAAAATGCCAACAAGCGCGCTCAATCCAATACTTCTCTAGAGGGGTCTGAGCAATGGCGCTTTGACAGAGCGCGCGACGAATTTCGTGACGATCTGTGATGTCATCGTTCAAATAGACCAATAGCAGCACATTAAACCCAATTCCTGACTTTCGACTTTTTCTTTAATATTTTTTGATTTATTGAAATAACTGAATGCAATTTTTATGTATTAAATATTTAAAATTAATATAAGCATGTTGGTATATTTTCACCAATCCTTCAATTCTTAATAAATTCTTTTATCTTATCTGTAATTGAATTGTTTACTATAACAAATAAAATTTGCAAAAACAAAAAACAAAGTACATTAAATTCATATTTATCAAAACTTAATGATGTTAAATTAATGAATTTATTTTTATTTCCAATTTTTAATATCGATGAAAATCGTTATTATTCAAATATAAATTTGATAAGTAGATAACGTTTTGTTGTTATAAAAATTAATAAAATATAAATAGGCTATAATATACATAAAATTCTTATTCAGCCTTCGGTTATTTTAAATAAACATAAAACATTAAGAAAATTAAAATTCATCGTGAACAGACTTAATATATATATATTAATAGTCTAGTCATTATATATCAGGAAGAGTATGCAATTTTCTTTACTCGTCCAGCGACAATTACAAATATCAATGAATGCCAAATTAATTTCCATTAACAGTATTTATTTTTGAAATATGTATAAAATTAAATCAATTGAAATTAACTAAAACAATCATATTTTATCAAAGAGACAAATGAAAGGGAACCGAACAAGGTCGAATTTGGACATTCCTAATAGCTCACCAGAACTAATTCTATTCAATCACCTGACCAATAATTTCCTGAAGTAACAATTCTCTTATCATCTGTAGGATATTATTTATAAAATATAATAAGGAAAAAACAAATATAAGAATATCAGTGTGATAACCCACATAATGTCAAAATGAATTATTTCATATTTTATAAATCGATATTCAATTACAACGATAAGTTTACTATAAAACTTTCATATTTGTTGAACATAAGAATGATATTACACCTTCGATTCCATTCATGTCATACTCTTACGATAATACAGTGTATTTTAAAAATAAATAAATGAACTATATACAACTTGTTCGATTTTATCTTTGGTAAGAATGAATGAATTTAACTTTTAAATCGATCATGCTATTATTATAAACAGTTTCAAGATTATTATTTATTTGCAGAAAAAATTAATGTAATAATATTTATATACTATATACGTTCACAATTATTGACACGTTATTTCATTTTTTTACTTTTTATACTAAACTTAAAACATCGATAAATATCCTGAAAGTTTAAAGCCTATAAAAATTATATTTCGGAAATCTTAAGTATTGTAATGACACCAGAAAAATGATTTTATTTAACATATCATAAATGAAATGACGTTTTGTATTTCATTTACAATATATTTAACAGTTTAAAATTTTTATAACACATAATATTAACTGTGCAAATTAATAGCTATTTATGCAAAAATATATAATTTTTTATTACATCTAATTGCGTTTATGATTTTGCAAATAAAACTCTTTGGAATGAGGAAAAAATAGTAAAATAAGAAAAAATAAATAAATTTATAGTATGAAATAAATAAATAAAAATTTATCTTATAAATAAAGAATAAAAATATTCGATAAAAATATATGAATTAAAAAAAACAAAAAATCCAATTTAAATAAGAAATAATATTTAATGGGTTCGTTTAAAGATACTCTACAGAAGCGTATTTGTGCGCTATCCATCAGGTCCTGACAACGGTTGCTATAGTAACCGTTCATCTACACGACGGGGAAAATAAGGTCACGTGATCGATCCAGCGCCATATTTATTGCCAAATCACTATATTTCATTGCTAATCTGTTAACAGATAAGCGATATTTTCGTTTTAAATACAGAAGAATATTTGTTACCTTTCGTCTTTCGTCTTACTCGACAAATAAAATAATAGAAGTATAATATGAATAATATGAGTAATCCTATCGAGACGCAGTAGCAGTAACATCCGTCGAATGATGGCGGATGACTGGCCTAGTCGAAGATGTTGCATGTTGAGCTGCAATGTGTTTCTTGTGGCTTATCTCACTTCTCCATTAATTTATAGTTAATTTCACATATTTATTTGCAGTTCGATTCAAAATCAAATTATTTTAAATCATAATTATTATAGAAATAAGTATTCTTTTGCAATAAAAAGTAAAGTAATTTATTTTAAAAAAATATCTTTTACGAAACTAACTGATTTCTGATTTTGTATTTATTCCCAATTTCAACCATTGACTCGTGACGTCCTAGATTTTAATTATTTTTTTCATTTTATGGATGGTACTTTACGCATCAATTTCTTTTTCTACGAGAAACGAGATCTAATTTACACGAATATTCGAATCATAAGAAGGAATATGAAAGGATAAATGATGCAGTATTCATAAACCTTTCAAAAAAACAACATGGCGGCAACAACTGTTTTATAAATTTACAAATGAATTTATAATTAAGATAAATTTAATTAAAAAATGCATTCATATTACTTAATATACAATTATTAAAATATTACGCTTTGCATTTATTATTTCGTTTTATTTATTATTATTTATTCATTCAAATGAAATATTAAAAAATTAAGTAGAGAAAATTTTTCTACTTTAATAATCTGAAAATTAAAAAAAAAATTAATTGTCTTCCGTAAATATGTTATTAAACGTACTAAAAATTTCGTATAATTAAACCTTAAATATTATATTTTTGAAAGAAATATAGATTTCAAGTTGAAAAGTGATATTAAAATAGAAAAGCAAAAATTATTCCTTCACTTAAACTTGGCTACTCCAAAATTTATTTATTTATTAAAGAATAATTATAAATACGAAATCTTTAATCAATCTTACGATTATTATTCTGGTTAATTATAAATTTAAATACATTTTATTATTAATTATTATCCAAAATATTAATTTTAATAGCTGTAAAAAATATGAAAGTTACTTATTGATATACAAAATTCATCTCTTAAAATACACACAGGAAAATAAATGCAATAATGGCTTTTTATTAATGGCTAAAATTTATATGAAAATTACAAATAAAAATAATAATTAATTAAAATTAAAACCATATTTATTGTTGCTGATTTTTGGTAATACATCGGGAGTTTTAATTAAATACTGTAATATTAAAATATCTTACATTCTAACTGTATATTGTAAGCTATGATCTTTTTATCATGTTTTATAATATTCAGGTAGGCACTTGTATATACGTAAATTCATTTTATTTCATTGATTGATAATTGGAAACACATACAATTCAGTTATATTATGAACGAAAATGGAAAAATGTATTAGACAGTTTTTTAGAAGCTTCGATTCTCCGTAATTTTTACACTTTTGCTTACGATTTTACAGCGTTTTGGTTAAAATAGTCAGTTCGTATCTTATGACTTAATCAAATTTTTAATTATTATCCTTCAACAAAATGTTTTAAATTGAATATTAATCAAATAATTCCTATGGTTGCAGTATTTGGTAAGCTTTCTCGTATTAAAAGACTCGATGAATCCTAGACATTATTTCATTCGGAAACATATTTTAATTTTAACATTGTATGATTTTAACGTGTTCCAAATTTTTTGTCCGTACTGTTTATGAATGTAAATGATTACGCTTTAATTTTATATATAAACTTGTTAACATTGTACTGATCAGATCATTTTGATTATAAATTATAAATATGAAAGTTTTGCAAATTTATAGGCCCATTATATGATTTGAATAGTTAATTACGCATAGCAAAACTGCGTATGATTGTTCTTTCAACAGTTTTTACTTGTTTTATTTTATTCCTCATATTCCAATACAGTATAATAAATTTTCCAAAACATTTGATTGCTCGTTGTTGATTGTATTTTTTATTTATTATTATTTTTTTAAGTTTTAATACTGTATGCTTTGTGGTAACAATGCAATATAGGCCTACTATATTTATATTTTACAGAAATATATGTTAAAACATAAATTGTTTTTAAGAAAGAAACTCTTTAAGCAACTCGTCGTTAATGCACAAAAGAAAATACCATATATTATTACATTTTTTTCATGATTAAATCTAAAATATATTTATTTATATATTATTTGATTAATAAAACATTTTTGATATTTAATATGATAAATGGTTTTTAAATATCAATATAGATATAAGACATATTCGAGAAAGAGTAGAAGCCATACAGGTTGAACATTCTCAATTCGAAATTCCTAAATCCATAACTTCATTTTTACACTGGAGAGCGCAAAGGGCTCCCTGTTGTAAAAGCATGGATCAGTCCGTCCATGGGCGCTTTGCCTGGTAAAGCGGCTTTAATACAGCTGAATAAGCAATCCAATGACAATTTCAAATGAAATAGGCTATGTCATTTGCTTGTCCAGCTGTATTAAAAACGCTTTACCAGGCAATATGCCCTATAACTTACTGTTTGTTCCATGAACGATGACAACAGTGCACGCGCAACCTTGGCGCACTGTCGTGATTCAGTAAACAAACACCGTCACTGCGAAGCGTCTTTGGCAATTTATTTTATTGGATTGTTTATGCATTCATTCTGTTTCTAACTAGCTTTTGTCACAATACGAGTTTTCTGTTTGGTGATTAGAGCAGAAAACTACTACTATTCTATTTTCTACATTTGGATTTGACAATAAAAACCCCTTTTATTGTCAATGCCAAATGTAGAAAATATAAATGCAAATAGTCAAAATTTCAATTTATAGAATTCTTCATACGAGCTCATTTTACATTCAGAACATACGATTACGTGGAAATAGTCTCGAATATTATATCGATAAGTTAGTATCAAGAGGAAATATTGCCTAAAAGTAATTACATATTATATTTTTAATATTCATTTATGTTAAATAAATGAATATAAATATTCATTTATTTAGAATATCTTCTCATATAAAAAAA
>NW_019385894.1:12354-131083 GCF_000671375.1 Centruroides sculpturatus | reverse complement strand
TAGGATTACTTACCGAGCGTGCACCAAATGTCCCTCGTAATCAACTGCTCCAGCGTCAGTATGATCAAATATTTTTCTGCTGGCCGGTGACATTTTTTTCACGAACTGGCATCGGTCTATGAATCTGCGGTTGAAAAACACTGCTCTAAAGGGACCTGCTGTAAAGACCTTCTATTACTCTTTCAGGCGGATTTCTGTTGCACGTGACACAGAAAAACTATAAGAGCACGATACGAATATGCACGACGATTTACACAACTAAACAAAGTAAACGTATTTCTCAATGAAATGGAGATACAAAGATGCAACGAGAATATGAACGTGCCTCGTGCAGAACAACTCTAAGAAGAAACTGTGATAACAATTGGATCATTGAATACATTCCGTTTCGGCTGCGGTTATGAGAAACTATCAAAAACAGTCTTTATGGTGCTTGTTTACATTTTCCAAAGTAGTTGTACAAAAATTTTCTAGAAACTCGAGGAAAAAAGTTCCAATATGCCACGATTATTATGGATAATGTTCTATTCTATATCCATTCCATTCTATCCATTCATTATTGAGATACATAGTAAGTGTTCATTTCCATGTTCATTGCAATATAGAATTTTTATTGCCATATAGTCTAACTATACTCAATCCGATTGAAGAAATGTTTTCTGCATCTTTTTAGCGCTCCAGAAGTTGTAATAATAAAATAGAACATAGATGCATTAACTGTAGACAATTTAGAAATAACGTTTGACATGACTGAAACTATGTTTTTTAACCATATAAAGCTTTATAAAAAGCTTCATTATTAAGTGCAGTTTCCAGAATGCACTTTCCAGAATGTTCATGAGACTGTATTTCACTAAATTAATAAAATTTAAGAAGGACCATAAATTTTGCTTATATTCAAAACAGAAAATTTGTAATAATCTAATACCGTACTTAATTTTTTTGTAAAAAATTTTGCCTCCACTATTATTAACCTATTTGAAATTTATATTTACAGTCAGAAATGTCTATTTTTTTATATGAGAAGATATTCGCACAGGAAAATGTGTACATATTTTCTCATTACAAGTGTGAATAACTGTATTAATATTAATATTAACTATCAGATTTAACTATTTCATCAAATAATTCAAATATTTTTTGTTGTTATTGTTACGAAGAAATCAGTTCCCACTGTACTCAGCTGGAGACTGGGTCGGTTAAGCTTTTAAGTAATGTTCCAACTTTTTCGGCAGGGTTTTATTTTGTCCCTAATTCCCTAATCTCTTAATTATTTAACTACTTCTTAAGTAGAAATAAATCGAATCGGTTACTTTGTACTTGAATATTTGTAGCCTTGGGAAAAAGTGGAAAAAGAAATTTTTATGACAACGGATACATAAATCGTAAATTTAAGGAAAATAAATTCTCGAGGTTTTTCTGTACCCCGTGTATCTCTCTCATTCATTAAATTTAGTTGTAAATGATGCTACCAAAGTAACAGTTAATTTTTTAACATTGTACAAGAATGATACACGTTTTTTCTACATCCCCTTATAGATGGGACATCCGAAATCGTAATATCACTGGTTTAACATTGAAATCCGTAAGTAATATAAGATGGGAGAGCAGAATAAAAGCCAAAATAAATATATCAAATATTTTAATGGATTTTTTTAACTTTTGTCAACTATACAAAACTACCATAAAAACATACCAGTAAATTCTTATCGGTTGGGTTAAGTTATAAATCTACTCATGATTTACATAATCGGGCAAGGGCGGCCAAATATCTAGCAGGCAGGCGGCTAACAGCCCAGAACCGGTCCTGGATAGAATTGGAAGCGTTATGCGTGTGTAGCTTCCACCCAAGATCCTAGGCTTCTATCAGCTAAACCGGGTGAGGTTGGTGCTCTGTAAAGCGCATGCGCGAATCTGGCTGTTTGGAAGCTGACAATACAGCGGTTCCTCTCTGCTACTAATATTCGAATATACAATAACAATCTTTTCTTTTTTTTCACATGTAGTATAGAAATTTGTAATAAGTTACATAATGCGGTTATAATAAAATATTGTGCGATTATTTTCATATAATTAAAATTAATATGTATTTATTTTTTAGAAAATACAAGGGAAGCGGCGCTTCCACCGCTTCCAATGATGGCACGCCGCTGAAAATATATAAAACAAGATATATATAATAATTAAATTATTCATTTTTACATTAAGAATGTTAAGAACGTAAGAAAAGGAGAAATATACAGTCAAAATCACTATATGCCTATCAGTGACTGCATAGTTAATACCACTGAACACTGGTAGTTGATTAATTAAGAATTCATGCCACACCGAGGGGATAGCCACCTGGAATTTTCCGAGTATTATTCACGTATCTAACACCTAAATAGGAGACAGTTTTCCTTAAAAGTTCTCCCGGGAGGAACCTAATGTTTGGCAGAACACTCGTGTGTTGAGTTATCTTAAACCACGAATTCAATTCAACATCACCATATAGCGTCCTCATATAAAGCACCCATCAATAATGATGAACAGCTTTTCCCTGTAAATATTTAAAAAAGAATCCTTCAGTAGCTCTGAAATCCAGTATTAAATATAGGCCTATACGATTTTCACTGAATCGACAAATATCATCTGAATTTCAAACCTTCAAACTGAAACTAATGTGTAGACTCCATTAATACATTCAGTACATTTCTATTGTTTAAGGTTTTTATGTTTAGAACCATACTCGGTTTAGTGGCAATTTTCAGATGCAAGCAAATGGAAAAGCTGAATGGCTGTTTGACTATGTTTAAGGCAAATTATCTAATAAAGTCGGCTGTAATTAATTTGGATCGCACGTATCAATTCAATAATTCTAATAAAACACACAGAATTTAAACATATATTAAAATCTTTTACCAATCATAAAAAATTAATTTGCAAGTGATTAAGAATAAATTAGCGTAGAGACAATTTATTACAGTATATTACAAATGATTCTTAAAATTTGTTTGCAATATATTAACAGAAGAGAATTAATTGCTGTTAAATGATATTTTTATATCAGAATGTAAACATTTATAAACGAAATTGTTAAAAATTGCAAATCCCATAATGATTCCTACTAATTTTATTCGAGATGTTTGAATTCGGGGTTAAAAATTACACAGAATGCAATTTTAAATGTAATTAACAAACATATTTACACACGTTACGTTTGTAAATATTACGACAACTAGCTACAAGTACCCGCTTCGCTGGGTTTTTATTTGTTCGTACTGTACATTTATATGTAATATAGTTATATATATATATATAAGACTCTTTTTCTTCCTCTACATAATCTTTGTCTGATTCGATGTGTTTCCCGAGATACAAAGATGCAACGAGAATATGAACGTGCCTCGTGCAGAACAACTCCAAGAAGAAACTGTGATAACAATTGGATCATTGAATACATTCCGTTTCGGCTGCGGTTATGAGAAACTATCAAAAACAGTCTTTATGGTGCTTGTTTACATTTTCCAAAGTAGTTNTGTTTTTTTTATTTTTACTTTTCACACTTCATTATTCACTTTTCACTTTCTACTTTTTTCTGTTATTCGTACACTTTTACTTATGAAAAATCAACTGAAGCATGTTCGTCACATGTCTCTAAAAGCCATTCCCACTACTCACACATAACGGTCCTCGACTATTCCAAAACATTTTCGACTATTCGAAAATATTTAAGATTAAGATTAAAATTACATTATAGCCAATTTTACCCGTTTTCACAGAATGCAAGAATTAGGCCCCCCGTTTCCAGACTAATTAAAGAATTTTTACATAGGTCTAAAAATATGTTCGATTTCCCGCAAAACACAAAAAATGCATCTGCGCCTGTAAATCTTGCACGTCGCTTTCTCTCAACACTTTAATTGTTACTTAACCCCACTTCCATTGTTAACACGTCACCCGCGTAGGGAAGTATTAGCAACCTCTCCCCGCGGGGAGAATTTCGAAAAATCCCTTCTTAGTGTACGTTCTCATGACGCACCCTAATTATGTACCAAATTTTAACCTTCAACTCCTAACCGTTTGGCCTAGCGACCGGATGGCCGAGCGGTCAAGATCAAGCCTACCGCTCTGGGGTACCCGGGCTCGAATCCGAACAGGCCGAAAAATCCCCAGGAATTTTTCGGGGGTGGTCCGTTCGGATATGTCGGGTCCCGTCCCTCACCACCCGGCAGCCCTATTGTGGGCCTGGCCGAACTCATAATGTGCTTGCAAAAAGAGGCCCTCTTAGTGCCCACAGGGCGGAAAGAGTTTAAAAAATCCATTTGGGCTCTGCGCTTCTTATTGTTATTAGGAGTGGCTATTTCAAAGGGCAATTTTGGCAACTAAAAATAATATTGTCGACGATATCAACTTTAATATTGAAAAGAAAATTCCCGGTAATATCCAAAAAAAAATTCAGAACTGGCAAGAGCTCCTCCTCTTTTAAGTTTGGGCATTGTATAAAATATAAATCATATCAACTTTTTATTAACAAATACACTAAGTACACTTTACACTGTTTTTACACTTTATTTTCGATTTATACTCAGTCACTGTATCACTTTGACTACTCACACTTTACTGTTTGTTTTTATTCACTCACTGCACTACTTTGGAATTTTCACTTCTTTTTCGGTTCTTCCCTTCGTCACTGGTAAGAAACTGACGTTCGAACAAACGACGGATCTTGCTTTATATACCCCCACCAATGGATAGTCAGTCCCACCCATACAAAAAAGGCTTCGAATGGTCCACAACATTCGAGAATGTTCTGAAATGTTCCACAATGATCTGGGATGTTCCGGGATGTTCCCGAACGTTCCAGAACATCCCGGAACATTTTGGAATGTTGCGGAATACTCTCGAATTTTCTGGACTGTTCTAGAAATTTGTAAAGGGCGAAACTTCCAGCCCTTATATCTTCAACAGCACCCCCTTCAGGTAAAAGCGGGAACCTTCTTCATGGATGGGGGATAGAGGGCTACCACACCATATAACTCCCTTGATCGTACCGGGACTCGTTTTTGAGTTTTAGCGGCACGCACATTGTACACTTACCTTTATTATATATATTGATTACGTGTGTAAATAGCCCGAAAATTATTTTAAAATGAAAAGTATANTTATTACAATCTTACATATAATCGTATTTTATTAAAATTCTAATATTCTTAGTATATTCTTAGTACCCGATTCCGCATCAAAACAACTAGCTGAGCATGCCCGGCGTTGCTCAGGTTTTTGAGAGAGTGGGGGATTGGTGATATTCAGTTGAGAGAGAGTGATAAAAACATTGGTCTTAGTAAATAAAATGTATATTTATTGATCTGAGTAGGCCTATTTACAATAATGAAACTGCAAAACATAAAAAAATTTCTCGGGCTAAAAGTATTGGGGTGGAACCCGACATGTTTATTCCATAGACTTAACATTGTATCTTTGCCACATCGCCAAGCTTGAACCATTGCATCTTTCTCAAACCTCTCTTCAGCGGCATCATATACAGGATAAGAGCTTTAATTTGATACCTGAACCGCATTTTTAGTCCCAACCGTTTACTCAAACTAAGTCTGACAAACTGAAATCCTCTTTCAATTAATATATAGTTGCTATATGATCTTTTACCTGCCCATACCAGCGAAAGATTACCCATAGCTACGTAGGCTGTACAAACCTCTCTCTCACTGAGTTACTATTCAACAAATATGACTCATTTTTAATAAATATAAATACATTAGCAAATCCGCTAATATATTTTTTAATTAAATTAATTGGCGGTATTTTTAGAATAAATCATATTGTATTGTCTGCCATTGTCTAGTGCTAGAGATAGGCCCTATTATTCTTATTATAACTTTCAGCATGCCCAAAAATTTTGGTCAGGATTTGCCCCTGGTTTTTCTACTTAGATCATACCAATATAATCACGATTATTAAAATTGTACAGTACTGTACATGACCTAAAAAAATCTTAAATATTAAAATTGTACTGAAATATACTAAAACATGAATTCATTTTAGGAATTAGACATGTAAACGATACAATAGTTTCTGCTATAATATATGTTGCCATTGCTGATTATCATTTATTTTTAATTTATAAAGGTTTACTTAAACTTTCTATAGATTACAGAGAAAAATACTTTTATTTAATTTCTTTTTATATCATGTTTATGCCTAATTTACTAAACGTACTATTAAGTTTTCATTATTAAATTTATAAACTGGAGTTATTATATAAAGAAACTAAAGATGGTACAGTAATGTCATAAAAATTGAAGTGATACGAACAGTAATTATAATTATTGATCTAAATTACGAGAAATGATACGGGATTTACGAGAAATTACGAGAAGTGGAGTGTCCGTTTTATATTTTATTTAACAAATCTATTTTTACTTTTCCGACTATTATATATAACAGAGGAAAAGTGTGGCGATCGGTCAAAAAATGTTCTCCCAAAATTTTTACATTTTTGGAATCGGGAACCCTGAAACGTCAGTGTACAGTACAGTACATATATATGATGACACGATTTTGTTCACCCACTTTGAAGCCTAATAACTCCCGTGTTTTTTGTCAAAAATTTCTGGAATTTTGCAGGGAGATTTTTGTATTAACAGCATTTTTTTTCACCTACTTTCGTCCGGTGGGCACTAAGAGGACCTCTTTTAGCAAGTTCATTATGGGTTCGGCCAGACCCACAATGGGGTGTCTGGGTGGTAAGTCTCACATATCTGGAGAAATCACCCCCTGAAGATTTTTCGACCCGTCCGGATTCGATCCTGGGTCTCCCAGAACAGTAGGCTGCCATCTTGACCGCTCGGGAATTCGGTCGTCTTAAGCAGCGTTGATGCTATTAACTTTCGGTGGCTAAAGATCAAAGGATAGGGAGGCAGATGGGGTCATGTGTCATATCTCGAGTGGAGTCAGACTTAATGAAGATTTTACTCGTTGCATTAGCATTTCATTGAAAAAATAAAATAAAACTCATCTATTCCCTGAAAATTAAGCGCTTTATCATTTTATAATAATCAAAAATTTAAAAGGTTCAAAAATAAATAAATAAAATCTCTTAACAAAAAGCGCCATACAAAATTTTAACTCTTGTCCGAAATGCTACGCAACTCGTTGATTGTGCTTCATAAGCGAGACTTTTTCAAATTTTATGTTTAGAATTTTTTTAAACTCGTTTCTCAAAATAAAATAAAATATTATTTAAATTTACGGGTAGTACAATAAATCAGTAAAAAAGAATGGTGATTTTGATAAAGAAAATGATCAAAAAAAGTTTATTTTGTCGCCTAGGTGTCCGGCGCCCACTTGACCGTATCCTCTTTCAGTAGCAATACCAAGAGGAATCAGTTACTGAAGGAATACACTAAATGACGTGAAAGTAATTAACAAATGTTACAAATTGAATTATTAAACTACGAAGAAAGACCCATGGGCAATCCGCAGTCTTTCTTCTTGATTTTTTCTATGGCTCGAATACTGCAAAGTGTGTTATCAATGTATTTACTTCATAGGCAATTTATAGAAAGTTCAGGTATTCAGTAAACAAAATTCATATGGCTCTAAACGATAAATCTGATTAGTTATCCATAGTATTCCAATTTCCTTTACGCTTTTGTAGACTTGAAGATGTGTGTGAATTCTAATTAATGAGTTTAATTAATCGAGTTACATCAAAATTCCCACTAAAATTAAATAAGTACAAATATATATACAGTCGACCCCCTATAACACGGTAGATACGTTCCGGTTTTTATGAATCAATTTTCTACGAGTCCAGCCAATCACAGCCCGGTACGTACGCAGTTTACGGACTAAGCTGTTTGAAAGGTTTCTTCCATAAAATTAATCGATTCTAGACTAATTCGACTCAACATTTCCAAAATACGTATAATTTTTTTGGGAATAATCCATATAAACTATGCTATAAACAAAAAATTGTAGGATTACTTACCGAGCGTGCACCGTTCGACTACGCCATTGCTTAAGCTTGTTTTCGTCGTGGAGCTTGTCATCGAATGGCGTTCGCGTGCTTCCTGATAAATTATTATTATTATTTTTTTTTTGCAAAAAATTCGCTGAACTTTGGAGACATCATTAATATAAATACAATTTTTATGGACGTTAAATAATAAATGATTTTTAGTAGGTTCGCTGCTCGTTTAAACTCAACGGTTTGTACAATATCCGCTATTGGTCTAGATTCGACCAATCCTGTCGCGACACGAGTCGGCGATGACGTTTTACCGAATTATACGAGGTTTTTTAGCATGTTTGTACGAATACTGTCGCAATTTTTTCGCCGTGATATAGGAATACGAACTATAGGAACCCGTGTTATAGGGGGTCGACTGTATATATATTCATTTTTTCATCGGCTATTATAAATGATTGAAAATTATATTATATTATTTTATTACTTTTATTACAATCTTACATATAATCGTATTTTATTAAAATTCTAATATTCTTAGTATATTCTTAGTACCCGATTCCGCATCAAAACAACTAGCTGAGCATGCCCGGCGTTGCTCAGGTTTTTGAGAGAGTGGGGGATTGGTGATATTCAGTTGAGAGAGAGTGATAAAAACATTGGTCTTAGTAAATAAAATGTATATTTATTGATCTGAGTAGGCCTATTTACAATAATGAAACTGCAAAACATAAAAAAATTTCTCGGGCTAAAAGTATTGGGGTGGAACCCGACATGTTTATTCCATAGACTTAACATTGTATCTTTGCCACATCGCCAAGCTTGAACCATTGCATCTTTCTCAAACCTCTCTTCAGCGGCATCATATACAGGATAAGAGCTTTAATTTGATACCTGAACCGCATTTTTAGTCCCAACCGTTTACTCAAACTAAGTCTGACAAACTGAAATCCTCTTTCAATTAATATATAGTTGCTATATGATCTTTTACCTGCCCATACCAGCGAAAGATTACCCATAGCTACGTAGGCTGTACAAACCTCTCTCTCACTGAGTTACTATTCAACAAATATGACTCATTTTTAATAAATATAAATACATTAGCAAATCCGCTAATATATTTTTTAATTAAATTAATTGGCGGTATTTTTAGAATAAATCATATTGTATTGTCTGCCATTGTCTAGTGCTAGAGATAGGCCCTATTATTCTTATTATAACTTTCAGCATGCCCAAAAATTTTGGTCAGGATTTGCCCCTGGTTTTTCTACTTAGATCATACCAATATAATCACGATTATTAAAATTGTACAGTACTGTACATGACCTAAAAAAATCTTAAATATTAAAATTGTACTGAAATATACTAAAACATGAATTCATTTTAGGAATTAGACATGTAAACGATACAATAGTTTCTGCTATAATATATGTTGCCATTGCTGATTATCATTTATTTTTAATTTATAAAGGTTTACTTAAACTTTCTATAGATTACAGAGAAAAATACTTTTATTTAATTTCTTTTTATATCATGTTTATGCCTAATTTACTAAACGTACTATTAAGTTTTCATTATTAAATTTATAAACTGGAGTTATTATATAAAGAAACTAAAGATGGCACAGTAATGTCATAAAAATTGAAGTGATACGAACAGTAATTATAATTATTGATCTAAATTACGAGAAATGATACGGGATTTACGAGAAATTACGAGAAGTGGAGTGTCCGTTTTATATTTTATTTAACAAATCTATTTTTACTTTTCCGACTATTATATATAACAGAGGAAAAGTGTGGCGATCGGTCAAAAAATGTTCTCCCAAAATTTTTACATTTTTGGAATCGGGAACCCTGAAACGTCAGTGTACAGTACAGTACATATATATGATGACACGATTTTGTTCACCCACTTTGAAGCCTAATAACTCCCGTGTTTTTTGTCAAAAATTTCTGGAATTTTGCAGGGAGATTTTTGTATTAACAGCATTTTTTTTCACCTACTTTCGTCCGGTGGGCACTAAGAGGACCTCTTTTAGCAAGTTCATTATGGGTTCGGCCAGACCCACAATGGGGTGTCTGGGTGGTAAGTCTCACATATCTGGAGAAATCACCCCCTGAAGATTTTTCGACCCGTCCGGATTCGATCCTGGGTCTCCCAGAACAGTAGGCTGCCATCTTGACCGCTCGGGAATTCGGTCGTCTTAAGCAGCGTTGATGCTATTAACTTTCGGTGGCTAAAGATCAAAGGATAGGGAGGCAGATGGGGTCATGTGTCATATCTCGAGTGGAGTCAGACTTAATGAAGATTTTACTCGTTGCATTAGCATTTCATTGAAAAAATAAAATAAAACTCATCTATTCCCTGAAAATTAAGCGCTTTATCATTTTATAATAATCAAAAATTTAAAAGGTTCAAAAATAAATAAATAAAATCTCTTAACAAAAAGCGCCATACAAAATTTTAACTCTTGTCCGAAATGCTACGCAACTCGTTGATGGATTTTTGATTTTAATACGTCAATTTCAATAAACTTACTTTCCAGCAATGCTTATAGTAAATTTAAGGATTGTGTTTAAAAATATTAAAAAATTAGATATTTTAAAAAATGCCAAACTCTTCATCGTCTATTTTGAATAATATTTAATCTGTATAAACGGATGTGATAACATTATTTTAAATACAGTATGTTAGTTTCCTACAGTATTTCACTAAAACTTTCAAAAATTTCGACTAATGCTTCTGTTTGAAAAAATAATGCGTTTTTTGGATTCCATTATTCATATCGTTGTCTTGAAGTCACTAATCTTCGAATCTACTCTTTTGCTTTCGAAACACCGGAACTTAATTAAATCATGTGACAAACGAAACTGAATGTACTTCGCCACCTATTGAATCTTTACGAATTCGAAATAATTCGTTCACATAGTTGCGAAAATATTTTTATTATAACAAAATTTTTAACTTATATAAATAATATNTTGCGTGCAGCGTGCACATTGAGTTCGAACCACCATTCGCCTTTTTCTTTGCTTTTTCTCTCAAACGCTCCTTATGAGTTGCAGCAATGCAGTCCTGGGTTCGCGTGTCCACTCGCCTGTTCTTTTTTTTTTCCTGTTTAAAATATCATTCATCTCGGCAGTTACGTCCACACACAGCTAATTTAGATAATTTCGAACATCGCATTCTAAAATAACTATTGGGTTTCTGTAAATCAATTGATTTATATTCAAACCGTAATGCCCGTTTTAATGTAGCGCCATCTATTGGCAGGAAATTTAACGAACCGATAAAAATAAATATAATTTTTAGAAATTTTACACGGTACCAGAGTCGGTAGATTAACCGACTCTGACGGTACTAAAATCCTAAAACTTGTCTGGAGCGACTAGTGATTTTCAACGCCATCTGGTGAAGAAGTTTCACGCTAAAACTGCTTTAGCTCATCTTTGAGATTTTTTAAAATCAGCTGGATGTTTATCTTCAAATTTCTTGAATTTTGATTTTATAATTATTGTAGACATTAAATGATATTTTATTTTGAAATCAAAATTAATATTCCGAAACGAAATGATACGATAAATACTAGTAGGTGGCAGATAGTGCCGTAACCATAGTGACAGATATGTTATTGTTATTTCGTAATTTGTAAATATGTGTGTAAATATACCAAAATTTTACCAAAAATAATTGTTAATAAAAATAAATAATATGTTTTTAACCATTAAAATTAATGAATTATTTGGTATGTATATGTATACATTTATCCATATAATTTTTTTTCATAAATTTATAATATTTTAGTACACTTTTAACTTAATTATGTAATTGAGATGGTTTAATCTTTTCAAGTCCAAGAGAGAAAACAAAAAGGGAAAACAAATCTTTTTCAAAATTTTAAAACAAAATATCTTGCCAAGTATCAATGTAATAAATGGAATGAGTTCTATAGTTTTTTAGGATGTAGGGAAGGAGAAAACAGCAAGTAGGGTCTAGAAAATCAGTTAACAAGAAAAAGCTTAGCTGTTTTCCATTGTTTTGTTGCAATGAAATCATACCTACCCATATTTATTAGTGTATGATGTAGGAAGGTTTGCAAGTAGAAGTTACTTTTATTCTTTACTTTACCACTGGGTGCATAGGTAGACACTGAGCATCTTTAACTTCACTCTTTATTCAAGAATATCTTACACACTGATACACATTTCGGGCATATGTCCATTTTCTGTCACATGCCCAAAATGTGTATTGGTTTGCAAGATATTCCTGAATAAAGAGTGAAGTTAAATATGCTCAGTGTCTACCTATGCACCCAGTTGTGAAGTAAAGAATAATTAAAAAAAGACATGGTTTTGGAATAAGTCAAAAGTTACTTTTAGTTAATTTGTATATCTTGCATATATACAAATGAACTAAAAGTAACTTCTACCTTCCTATATAAAAAATTTTTGACTAATTTAAAGTGCATGTGTACTATGACTACTACTACTGGTGCTAATATATACTGTACATGTTTAATGTGTACACACACACACACACACACACAAAGTACTTAAATAACTCCTACCATTATGCATATACATATTAGTACTGGTGGTAGTAAACGTGCTTTAAAATTAGTAAAAAATTTTTTTTATACAACGCACTGTGTTTATACTAACTTTACTAAAGCTCTTTGTGTACTTTTATTACAAAATAAATTGTTTTTATTTTAAAGATTAAAAAATTAAATGAAAAAGACAGTTAATTTAAAAATTTAATCAAATATTTATTAAATAATGATTTTAAAAAATAATGTTACATAGAAATTAATATCATTAATTTTGTGAAAATAAATTGCAAACATTAATNTTTATTAACTTTTTTATATTGTTTTAATATATAATTTATTATATTATACATCATAAAATGATCTTTATGAATCATAACGTTCGTTATGAGGAACTTTATGAAGCTGTAAAAATTTAGTATTATTTCTTAGAAAATATTTTTCAAGTTATTTATCAGATTTTTTCTAGTGTTCTGTTGAACACAAACTAATCAGTGTTTTGTAACTAGCTTTTCATCTGTTCTGTGCATGGTTTTATTTTTGGACTCCTTAATTGTTTTTGAGGAGAATTAATAATAATAATAATAATATAATAAAACAATTGTTCATAAATAATTTTTGTGTACATAAGAAATATACAAGATCATTCACATGTTAAAATGAAAATATTATAATATATTTGACAATTTTATTTGAGTTTCATTTCAAGGGTTCTTAATTCCAACCCTGTCCACTTGTACCTGTTGCACCTGCCTAGTTATGGCACTGAACTTAATGTTTTTTGAATCTATCTTAAATGTTCTGTATTGAGTTCTGGAAATATGTGGTATTAACATATATATCAAAATTTTAATTATAAGTTTATGTGAAATTTAATATAAAGAAATGAAGTTTTAAACTTTCTTATATGAATTTTATTGCATTTTAATATGATTTTGTGTCAAAAATATTATTTATCAGTTTATCTCTATTTTTCATATTAACTGTTGGAATTAGAGTAGCCCTCTCCAAATTTCCAAAAAGATAGTCATTGCAACATATATCCACATATACAGTAATACAAGCATATTTCATTAATATGGTGAATTAGATTCCAGACCAATTGTCACTGTATTGCCTTAAAGTGAAACATTCTTTTTTTATTTGTCAGTACATATAAAGGCCTAAAAAAGCATTTATACTATCATTTATTAAGTGTACAATATCACTAAATCTAAAAACTTGTAAAAATCATAAATAAAAAACTTTGAAAACATTTTAAGACAAGGAAGTACCAAAAATAATAAACATGAATTGCAATTGAAAAGCACAATATTAGCAAAGTACATTAAAGTGAGGTTTGCCTATATCAAGAGTCATCAAACTATGGCCCACAAGGTCAGTTCATCTGGTCCACTGTTGCACTGTGCCACATAATAAGCTAAAATATAATTATTTATATGGAAATATCATAGATTGTAGATAAACTTACTATGTAGAAAAAGTTAAAATAATTGTAAGTAAAAATGCCAAAATTGGTCCATTCTGATTTTTGCATCTGATAGTAATATAATATTTAGGAAAATCGGTGAAATAAAAAATTCTGTGACTTTTTGCAAGTTGGATATCAGAGCTCTTTTTGTGTAAGTATCTGCAATGAAGTTTCTAAGAAAAGTTTGCTGCAGTGATCCTGTTTGTGTATTGGTAAATAAATATATTGGTTGTCTTTATTTTTTGTGTATTTAGTATACTGTATTGAACAAAATAGTTATGTGGCCCACACTCATCATTTTCTCAGTTATGTGGTCTGCTGTGAGAAAGTTTGGTGACCCCTGGCCTACATAAACAGTCCATATAAAATTTTTTAAAAATCTCTCTTATTCATCAGATTGAGATGTTGAGAATTTAGGCATGAATTGTCAATCACTGTTATAAATATAAAAACTTTTCCATTACTAAACACAATATTCTCCCAATAATTTTTGACATAAATGCCAAGATGTAAAAGCTTGGTACTATGTCAAGTAATGCCTTAATTATGTTTCTCATGTGGATGAATACAAAGCAGATATTTTGGCAGGAGATCTTGCCCTAAAACCATTGTTCTTAAGAGTTCTTGAAAAACTCAAATTCAATTATAATTTTTATTAATTTTATAAGACTACTAAAATTTTTTTTTTGTTTTGAGATACTGTAAAATGATTTTAGGCAGACCTAAAAAGGAGGGCAAGTTAACATCCAGCTCAGTTTGCCACAGACAAAAGACAATGCTGAAAAGCTGAACTCTCCAATTTGCATCGAAATTCCAAAGCTGATCATTTTGTCTTTATTAATAAAAAATAGATGAAACTGTCTTAGAATTGTTAGATTTGTGACTTTTTACAAATTGATGAATTTATTTTTTATTTTGATATCAGAAATTTCTCTCCATTAACAAATTATTTTTAAATTACATACTTATTTTAATAAGAATTTAAAAACTGTGAAATAGATCTAAAACAAAAACAAAATGCTTTGCTGGTTCATCTTTATATACAAATTACTCTATAGCAGTTTTCAACAACCAAGTTCTTCATCAGAAGATGTAGAAATGAATTAGTCTAGTAGCTGTCCCCAAAAGTGCTAGAGAGTAATTTTTAAATAAGAATGAACTCCAGCAAAGCAGTTTATTGTTTGTTATTTTTTTAAAGAACTTAGAGTTGTTTTCATATTAACCAAATAGATCTATTTATAAAAGATAAACTTGTCATTTCTATTTAAAAATTTTGTTGAAAAATATTCTAAAGTATTGTAAAATTCTATTGGAAAATATTCTTAAAATTGATTTAAGAAACTAAGATGTTTGAAATGAAAAAAATTAAATTATTTTTAATATTTCCTAAAAACAAATGAATGTATGGATTTACTCTAAATAAAAATTTAATACTTTACACATTATGTAATTACAATTAAATCTTTTTGGAATTATAAAATATTTGAAAACTATTTCAGTTCAGATTATAAAAATAGATAAAAAATATATATAATGTATAATTTAAAGAATAAGAATTATTAAAATTACATTAATATTTCTTTTGCAGATATATTTAAAATTTGTCAAATGAATTCTTTTAAAGTAGTTTCAATAATGAGATACTAAAATTGAATGAAATGTCACAAAAATTATCTGATAATGCTGAAGATAATCAATATTCACCTTTTAAAATGAAAAGAGAAGGAACATTTGTTGTCCCATCATTGAATAAAAACAGTGATACTTATAAAACATCAACTCGCTTATTAGTTGCTTCTAACCGAGCAAAATATTCTGCACAGATTGAAAAAATTAAAAAACCAGATGTGGAAATAGTAGTATATCAGTATGAAGGTAGTACTCTTGATCTCATAAAAGGTAAAATAAATTTTGATATATAAATGTATTTTTTTAAAAATATGTTTATCATTAATTTATACATGTTCTTAATGATAATCTTAATTATAATTGTTTTTTAAACTTTGTGACTGTGATAACATTTAATTAATAAAATAAATAAATAAGAATTATTCTTATACAGTAAAACTTGTCTAAAACAGAACTTGAATGAAATAGAAACCTGAACCATGTTCAGTATCACAGAATTCTTGCTAAATCTAGTTATACAGTGATGCTGAACTTGTTTCTAACCACTACTTGACTCCTCCCACTTCTAGAATTCTAACTAGTTCAGCTTGTTTTATCTATACTAACTTCTACTTGTGATATCATTGCTTTTGTCTTGTCATAGGATTTATAAGATGGCTACTTGTCATAGGATTTATAAGATGGATTAAATATAATTCAAGTTACTTAACATAGTCATAATTACAGAGATTGAAGTAAATGATTAATTATAGTATTAAAATATTTTGACAAGCCAGATCAAAGAATAACTTGGTCTCTGTATTACTGTAAGGCATTTAGAGTTTCAAATAGCAGTGTGAAATCTAGTTCTTGATACTCAAAATGGCTTATTTCAGCTCATAAGGATTGCACCCAAGATGTATTCAAATACCTAGCACAAGATCATTGGAAAAATTTTTTTTACAATTTATTCGATTGTAAGAATTTGTAATAGTTTTCAATTCTTGCAATTTAATATGCCCATCTTTAGTTGGAATAACTTTGGATTAAGCCTAGTAATAAAATTTTTTACATATGTAAAATTGATTTTACTATGAAAAAAATTGAAGGCCAATGACTGAATGATGTCAACCTTCACTCTGAGAACCAGGAAATGAATTCAGACAGATCAAAAACCCCAGGAATTTTTCAGAGATTTATATGTCAGACCCATCTCTTGTCATCTAGTTGCTATATTATAGACCTAGTTGAATCCATGATGGGCTTGATAAGAAAGTTCTCTTAGTTCCCACAGGATGGAAAGAGTAAAAAAAAAACTATTAAAAAACAAACATAACTATGTAATATTTATCTGATATAGTTTAAAGATTAAAAAAGTACTAAAATTGTTCAGAATAGAAACCTGCCAAAATGGAAAAAATAATTTCATTTGATTCTGGTTTATACTTATTTTACTGTATAATAAATTATTTGTGAAGTTAGATTACTTCATTTAATGTTTATAAATCTTTATTTATAAAGATGAAATTTCAACACTTCTTAAAGAAAATAAAGCTGAATGCATTGGATTTCTTTTTCATGGGACAGAGAAAGAATTATTTGTTGCTAATGGAAAGGTAAAAACAAATATGATATATTGAAATATATTTAAATTGATCTTAGTAATAATTTCTTTATAATTTTTGACTCAGCAAAATTTATTTCTAAACAAAGAAAAATTATCATTAGGCTATATTATTATCTTCTTAATAATAAGATTTTTATTTTGAGACTAAAGAAATCTTAACTTCTCATGTCAAAACATTTCAAAATTTTTCTTAGAACTATTTATTGGAACAAAAATATAAGCAAGCATAATATCCTAATTATTTCAAGTACATATGTTCATTTTTAGGAGTATAAATGTCAAATAAATAAATAAATAGTTTTGGCATAAGTACTTTAAATAAACTAAAATAAATACAACCAACCTGATAATTATTTCAAATATCAAATGAACAGCAGATTCCTCTACTGAGCTCTGTTTATTTATAATTATTAAATTTAACAACAGATGTTGAACAAACTGCTTTCCTTTGTCAAATTACTTAGTAATTATTTAGCCTTAGTTGCCCAATAAAGGAATCTGGCTGTTTGTTTGATAATCAACTACAAATAGTTCGTTACTTACTCTTGTTTTAACCGATTTGATTCCTATAGGTTTTCAATTAAACTTTTTAAAAATTTTATTGAAAGCATTTCATTTTTTCCTTCAATAAAATGGTTTTACAAAAGATTTTAAATGGTTTATTTATAGATGTTATTGTAATCACTACCATTATATGTGAATTAGTGATTTAATTTTAGTAGTAATTTCAATTAAATAGTATTTAGTATTTTCTCTAAAATGTTTTTTTTTTAGATATTTGTATTTCTTTATGCATTTACATTGCTTTACAATATTTTTATTAGAATCAATCTCATTCTCAAGTTGGAAGGATTTCTCAAATGGAATTCTCATATTGGAAGGAATCAATGAGATTGATATCTATCAGAATTTATTCTGTATTATGAAGACAATTTTTTGTATAATAGTATTGAAAAGTAAATTGAAATGTAAATGAAATGCAGTATGTTTATTAGAGATGATGTGTTTTCAATATCTCTGTAATGATTTATCTAAAATGTTGAGTAACAAACATGAATGATAATTGTTTTTATGGATAATAGAATGATTACCAATGAAATAGCAGAATATGAAGAATAACTTAGGAGGTAATCTGCTGATAACAGTGAGAAATTTAAGATAATATATAATATAATCCATTTTTAAGTGTAAATTTTAATTTAACATCTAGGAAATGAATTATATTTTATGTTGTTAATAATACATGTTATACATAGAATTACTCATCATTTTGATGGAATATATGACAGTTTTGAGTACATGAAAAGGGAAAGTGATATATCCACTTTTGAGTACATGAAAAGGGAAAGTGATAAGAACTGTGAGGAAATTTATTTAACATTCAAAAATCTTATTCCTACATATTTTAGACATTTCTCATTCATATTCCTTAGTAACACAATATTAGTCGTAACTTCTTTTTCTACTTTGTTCTCTCCACAATTGTTACTTCATAAAAGCATCTTCTTTCACAATTGTTACTTCATAAAAGCATCTTTAAATAGCATCTTCTGCTATTTAAAGCTTTTAATAGTTGTTTTTAGCAGTTTTTTATTATGCTTAATTGCTATTATGATATTTTTAGTTATACTCTTTAATTAGTTTTTTGTCTTCATAATACATTTTCTAGTGTCTAATTCTCTACACTCTTTTGATATTTAAAACATTTTTGTTTAATGTAATACTATTATTGAACATAAATCTTAGTGGTATTGGGTTTTTTTCCTCAAAAAAATTGCAACTAATATGAAGATTGGCTTTTTTCATCAAACTTAATCTGATTATCTTAGTTACACTATTGATTAATTTTTGAAATTTCTGCTATGTTCTAGGCTCAATATTGCTTGTAAATAGAAATTTGCTGTAAAATCTAAATGAATTACGAGTAGTTATTTTATTGTGACATTGTCACAATGCCAACCTGCAATTTTTAATCATATTTTTTAATTAATTTAATTTAAAATATATGCTCTCCACCTTCAAATTACCAGTGTTTTGCCTCTGTACATCATACTTTCCCTTTAACAATAGAGTTGTGCTGGTTATCTATCCAACACCTTTCAGGGAAAAATTTTTGAATTGAAATAACATGACTTCCAATTTGCATTGGAAGTTTGTATATAGTTAATCAGGGCCTCCTGCCCCTAAGGTTTCCATATCTTTCATCTATCTAACTCTGTTCTCATGATTAAGGAACAACAGTGGGAATTTATAGGTCTACAATTTTTTCAAATTGCAGCCCAATTACTTTTTTGGCTTTCTTTCCTCATTGTTTTAGTGCTATATGTGTATAATAGGTATTTTATAAACATAATATTTAAATTAAATTAAAATAACGTTTATATACAAAGAAAAACTGCTTCATATAGATTATCATTTACAATTTGTGAATTCCTTCACAAATCAAGTTAACTTATTTCACTGCTTTAGTTTTTACTTACAAATATAAAATATTCAATATCTATATACATGCCAATATTTAAAAACTATGTCTGATTGGTGTAAAATCAATGGAATAAATTATTACAAATAAGAGAATAAATTAATATATATGAGGTGATTAGATGGCACATGATTTATAATGATTAAAGTTGGATACTTCAAAATAAATTTCAGATTTAGAAAAGTGATATTAAAATATATAAATTATCCACTTGGCACAATAGATACAAATTATAATTACTAATTGGCAGTTAATGCAGTAAATTTTAATAATCATTATATTGTTATTACATTATAATTCAGTTTGAAAAGTTTATTGAAGTAAATTTTTAAATAACTATAAAGTATGTTTAATTATTTTTTTGTTAATAGGTATTATCTGTAAAATCTATAACAGAAGATGAAAGTATACAACTATTTTTTCATAGTATTATTAAAAAGCATCTAGATAAGGAAAGTTTAAATTATCATGTTGATATTCTTGGCTGTACATTAGCAAATGAAAAAATAGATGCTATTTCAGAAGAAATGAAAAAATTATTAGAGGTAAGGCTTTAATACTAATTTTATATTTTTTTATATATTTTTGAAAAGAATACCAAAATTTTTCAATATTATGTTTCACTAATAACTTCTAAAACAGCAGTCGCTAACTGGTGGTCTGTGGTCATTGATGGTCTGCTAGAAAATTTAGACCTTAATCAACTCAAGATTATGCAAAGTATTATAAAAGGAATATGAAATGACTGATTACTTCTTTTCACTTTATTTGAGGTTTATTATTTGAATTTAAAACCAAACATGAAATGGCTGTTATAAATCAATAAAGAATCAACAATAAATAATGTGAGTGCAATTGTTGTCCTTGATAGAAAAGTGCCAAGAATCCATAAACTTATTTTAAACAAGCACATCAAAACTTTACACTAATTTGTTATAATTAAAGAAGTGAATTACATATTAATGAAGTAAAATGGAATTTTTATGATCATTATTCTATAGATGTTTGTATCCTTTAAAAAAATTTACGATAGTGATCCATGGAATTCAAAATTATCTGAGTTTATTTTATTATGGAATTAATATAAAAATATAAACACTATTTATTGGAACAAAAATATAAGCAAGCATAANATAAATTAATATATATGAGGTGATTAGATGGCACATGATTTATAATGATTAAAGTTGGATACTTCAAAATAAATTTCAGATTTAGAAAAGTGATATTAAAATATATAAATTATCCACTTGGCACAATAGATACAAATTATAATTACTAATTGGCAGTTAATGCAGTAAATTTTAATAATCATTATATTGTTATTACATTATAATTCAGTTTGAAAAGTTTATTGAAGTAAATTTTTAAATAACTATAAAGTATGTTTAATTATTTTTTTGTTAATAGGTATTATCTGTAAAATCTATAACAGAAGATGAAAGTATACAACTATTTTTTCATAGTATTATTAAAAAGCATCTAGATAAGGAAAGTTTAAATTATCATGTTGATATTCTTGGCTGTACATTAGCAAATGAAAAAATAGATGCTATTTCAGAAGAAATGAAAAAATTATTAGAGGTAAGGCTTTAATACTAATTTTATATTTTTTTATATATTTTTGAAAAGAATACCAAAATTTTTCAATATTATGTTTCACTAATAACTTCTAAAACAGCAGTCGCTAACTGGTGGTCTGTGGTCATTGATGGTCTGCTAGAAAATTTAGACCTTAATCAACTCAAGATTATGCAAAGTATTATAAAAGGAATATGAAATGACTGATTACTTCTTTTCACTTTATTTGAGGTTTATTATTTGAATTTAAAACCAAACATGAAATGGCTGTTATAAATCAATAAAGAATCAACAATAAATAATGTGAGTGCAATTGTTGTCCTTGATAGAAAAGTGCCAAGAATCCATAAACTTATTTTAAACAAGCACATCAAAACTTTACACTAATTTGTTATAATTAAAGAAGTGAATTACATATTAATGAAGTAAAATGGAATTTTTATGATCATTATTCTATAGATGTTTGTATCCTTTAAAAAAATTTACGATAGTGATCCATGGAATTCAAAATTATCTGAGTTTATTTTATTATGGAATTAATATAAAAATATAAACATTGAACATATAAATTTTAGATAAACAATTTTGAATGTAAATCCTTGCAATGTAGATTTATCTGTTGAAAATTTTAAGTGTTTTATGCAGGAAAGGAATTTTAATGAGATAAGTTACAATTTAATTTAAACAGATACAGTGAATTATGTTTCAAACTAATTTTTAATGTGAAAAATATAAGATATATTTAATCAAACACATTTTTATACTATAATCCTGTATAATTTTATATTTCTGATGGTCTGATATATGGCATATAGATGATATTATCTCAAAGAATAGAAAAATTTGAGATTAGTTATTTAAATCTTATATTTACTCACATTAAAAATCAGTTTGAATATAGAAGTTTCCTTTTAAAATATTTATTTATGTAAGACACTATTATAATATGCAAATAATCAAATATACTAAAAATAGAATAGTAGAATAATAATAGAAATCAAAATCTTAAAAAATTGCAAATAGTTAAATCAATTTTTAGATCAGTTTCTAACATGAAAATTATCCTACAGATTTTAAAGGAATTGAACGAATTAAAAGCTATATTAACTAAAACTAAGGAAATTTAGACACATACTTAAATAAATATATTAAAATACAGGTTGATTCAAAAAGGACTTCACAAACTTGAAAGCATATAGGATTTTAATCAGAAGATTTACAGAATTGATGTTGGTTTTAATTTTTAGCAAAACACATAAAGTTTTTACCTCAGACACTCATTTTGGTTAATGTGAATGCTATTAGTGATTGAACAGACATCTCACTTGAATTCAATTTCTTGCTAAACTCAAAGCAGTAAACTCAAAGTGTCTGTTGTCACTTCAGTAATTTTAATGATGATGGAGATTTGAGTTTTGAGCTCAATGAAATTTGCAGGAAAAAATTGAGTAAATACTAGATCTTATTGAAACCCCAAAAGAAAATATTGAGAGGTATCAAATCATTGGAATGAAGTGGTCATGAAATAGCTCTGCTTAATCAGTTCACCAACCTGGAAAATATTTATTGAGGAAATCCTAGACATCTATATGATACTGAGAGTGATGCATCATCTTGTTGAAAATGTATGTCTTTCTGTATTACAGTCATTTAACTGTGAAATGAGAAAATTTTTTAGCATATTCAGATACACAATACTGTTGATGGTTCCTCATGGAAAAAGAAGAAGCCATACACTTTGTCTTTGCTAAGAGTACAAAATATATTCATATTCATATATTTGGACTGTCATAAACATATTCCACAATTGTTTGTGTATTTTTGAAGCCCTAAATTCTGCAGTTGTAAGAGTTCACTTTACCACTAAGATGAAATGTCAGCTCATCACTGAAGATAATGTTGTCCAGAAATGTTTCATCTGTGTTAATTTGATGCAACATTTGTACACAATATGGACAAATTTGATGTGTTTTGCTATAAATTAATACCTGAACTGATTTTGTAAGGTTTTTGCTTTCAAAGTTGTAAAGTTCTTTTTGAATCCTATGTATTGAATTTAGTGTAAATTATTTCATTTAATGAATTTAAATGACTGATTTTTTAAAAGTTCTATAAAAAAATAAGTAAGATTAAAACTTCTTTTTAATAACAAATGTTTTTAACATATTTGTTTGGAATACAGGTAACCCCCGTATAATATGGTAGTTACGTTCCAAAAAAATGCCGTGTTATGCGAATCCGTGTTATACGAAACAAAGAACTAATACGAAAAGGAGGGTTAGGTTCCAAAAATTAAAAAACATGCTAGTATATTTTCATAATTAAGATAAATATCTTCATTAAAATTTTTTTAAGTGATACATATTAATATAAATTAAACAATGTTTTCTTCGTCATCACTAAAAACACTATTAATTAACCGAGAGCGTTTTCTTTTTGGCAAGTTATCCTTATCCTCTGAGCATTTTTCTGCATTATCTTCAGATCCATGCTTTACCTTTTGCAAAATGTATGTAATTTTAGATTGCTTGCTTCTAGTTAAAAGGTCTTTATAAATTTCCTTATATGGTGCTAAGCACTTATGAAGAATAAAGCAAGTATGGAATAAGGGAAAAACATTCGGCAACATCAGAAGCAGAAGCGTCGCGATCTGGCAACATTGAAACAAGTTTCGAGAAGGACCACGTGTATCGACAGAAGGCGAGAAGAGAAAATTTACATACTTAAGTACTAATAGTTCACGAAAATAATAATTTTCGTGAACTATTATTAGTTAAGTATGTAAAAATTTATTACATTTCCTGTTGTACGAGGGTTTTACCCAATTCTCGAACCGTGTCAGAGTGAATCCGTGCTATAAAAGTACCATGTTATACGGGGGATGGTACCAATTCTCGAACCGTGTTAGAGCGAATCCGTGCTATAGAAGTGCTGTGTTATACGGGGGTTACCTGTATTTATATTTAATCATCATTGAAAGCTATATCTGTTGGTAAAGTCAAATATTAGGGCTTATTATAAAGATTCCTAACATTTATTTATTGTATTATAATAGTTTGAATTTTTAAAATAAATGTTTATTATTTTTATTATCTGGAAATTAAAAATTATTGTTTTAATTATGTAGTGTCCTGTTTTAATATCAAGAGATCTCCATGGAAGTGATACAAGTGTTTCTTTATTAAAAGATAATGAAATTAAAGATGTGTAAGAAAATTTAAAAATTTAAAACATTTTATGTATTAAATATTATTTTAATCATGCCTCAATAGGTTATAAATACAGAGTTTTTGTATTGATAATTGAAACACAATTTATATAACATTGTCTATTTATACAGTTCAAACATTTTTGATATGTTAGTCATATTATCATCAGGAACAAATTCAAATTAGAACAATATATGTAAAAGAATACTTTTCAAATTATTTATAAAAAATTGTTTAAAAATAATTTGAAAAGTAAATATTCTGTTCTAATTTGAATTTATTTCTGATGATGATATGACTAACATTTCAAAAATGTTTGAACTTTATAAATATAATTGTTATATAAATTATGTTTTGTTTGTGTACTAACACTAAACAAACTGAATTTAGTGTATGCTACAAGAATTCTTGAATGAATTTCTATTATAGTCAAATATAAATAATGTAATAAAAACCAAAAGACCTCTGTTTATTTTAATATTTTTAGCATGCATTTTAAACAATTTTAGACAACTATAAAATAGAAATTTCTGTAGAGCATCATTAACTATGAAAAAAATTCATAAAAAACACTTAAAATATTATATATAGTATTCACATAAATATAAATACCACATATAGTGCATGATTGGTTAACGAACATAATCTGTTCCAAGACCATGCTTGCTATCCAAATTGTTTGTTAACTGATTATTGATTTACCATATATATTTGTGGGAATTTGATTAATTCATTCTGGAGACCCCACAAAATAAATAAAAAATTATATACTTCCTTATTATGTTTATTTACATGTAATAACAAACTAAAAGCAGTCTCTCCATTTTTTTTAATGGATGGCACATCTTTGTTTCTCAGATGCGATTTTTGTTACTCCTTTATCTGCTTGAGTCTTTTTGATTATATTTTTCTTAGCTAAGATTATATCTACTGTAGACCTGTTGAAGTCATCTGCCTACAATATCAGATATCTTCTGCCCACTCTCTACCTTGGCTATTATCTCTTGCTTAGTTTCTATAGTGAACACAGTTCTTGACACTCCACTCTTTTTAAGTCCCATAATATTATTAATTTTTAAATAAAAAGTTCAGAAAAGCACTTACAAAAATTCAGAGAATAGAAATTAACTAGTGCAAAAACTGTTATGTATACAACTGTGAAAGTCTCATTCTATAATCATATATATGCCATCAAAATTTAGTTTTACAAATCTTAAACGCAGCATCGCTTCTTGTGTTTGTTCTATCAGTTGTTCATTATTTGAACATGTGTTTGTTGTCTGAACATAAAAATCTTTCGTGAAAGTGTTCATTGACCAATTTGTTCACAGTCCAAACTGTTCGTTAACTGATCACCCACTGTAAATTAAAAATAAAAATAAAGATTTTTAAATACTTAATCATACACAATAAAATAATTTGTAGTTAATAGTTTCTCTCATAAAAATAACTTTAAAACATTAATTTAATAATTATAATTAAACTAATATAGTTTTCATTTAAATTTTATGTTTTTTTATAAATTTGTTTTATTTAAAGTTATTTGATTTTTGTTTTATTTCATCAATTTATTAGTATGACTATTATTTATAGATCTATTGGTGAAATATATTTTGATATAATTAAGTTAAAAGATATGTTGATAAATTCATCACAGAATTTGACTGGTTATGAAAAAATTCGAACAGTTGGAAAAGGTTAGATATTTTAAATAATTAGTTTAAAAACAAATAAACCGTTTAATGTTCATTAGTCATTGATTATCAACTTTACTTATATACAGATATTATAAATTTATTATAGGTGCTTTTGGAACAGCTGTACTATATAAAAAGAAGGATGATGACTCTTTAGTTATTTTGAAAGAAATTAACATGCATGATCTCACAGCAGCAGAAAGACAGTTGGCAATAAATGAGGTAATATAATATGAATATGTTATGAGATACTGATTATATAGTTCTATTTTCTGTTGTTTTAATTTTAATATTTGACATTTAAAAACAAATGAAAATAAATGGTTTTTTACTAAAATTACAAGCATTTTCTTTTGTTAAATATATATCTAGGTCAGCCATGTTCAAATTTCCAAAAAGGATGATATTGCATGTGTCAATAGGCATGTTGATTATGATTGTATATAGCTCCAAAAATAAAAATATTTTCATATGGGACTGTATGTATAGAGCTCCTTATGAAAATTTATTTCTAATTTTTCTTCTTTGTCAGGTTGAAGTAATTGGGATTTGGATGTTAATTGTCATATTACTTGTAAATAGTTGATATATCAAAATTTTGAGTTGTCTAGTGTCTGATGAGACTTGAAAGTTTTTGCAACATGAATTGTCAGCATCTTCAGTGTCTCACTTTTAAATTGTTTAAGTTGCTAGTCTCTTAAATTGTAATTTTGGTTATATTTTCAAAATGAGGTAATTAATTTGTGAGGGTTCTGGATCCTCACAAAACTGTTAACAATTTTATCTTTAATCTTTTCATGAGCAAAGTAAAGTTAATCTTATTGAAAGTCAATATTAATGTAAGCTTTAGACCTAGCATTGAATATTATCATTGGAAATTCTACTGGTTCATTAAAATTTATTTATTTTTTCTTACAACAAGTTAATGTCTCTTGGACAATAAATGCCTCCCACATGGAACAGTAAAATATAAAAAGCAAAGACTTATCAAAATAAATATTTTCAAAAAATAAAGTAAACTTTCTTCATTACTGTGGGATGCTCAATGGACCTTTTAAGTAGAGGTGTGTTTGGCCTCATCTGTACAATAAACAATAAACTTTAAATCCATCAAACTCAAATAAAAATTTTTTGTCAAATTCATATTTCCGATAAATATATATACAAGGTGTGATAATTAAATTCTAGGACTGGGGTAATAAAAGGACACAAAGAACATGTAATGAAAAACCCTTTTAATATGTTTCAAAGTAATCCCCCCTGGAGGGCAATGCACTTCTCACAACGCTTGTACAAGTTCTTGAAACACTTGGCAAAGTCACCTTCGTTGACAGCTCTCAATTCCTTGGTCACATTGCTCTGTATGTCCTCCAGGTCGTTGAATCTTCATCCCTTCAATGTGATTTTGATTTTCGGAAACAAAAAATAGTCACAAGGTGACAAATCTGGTGAGTATGGAGGGTGGTTCAACTCCACAATTCCACGTTTTGGCCAAAAACTCCTTGACAACAGTCGCAGTGTGCGGGCGGGCATTGTTGTGCGGCAGTACCCAGCTTCCTCTCACTGCAAACTGAGGTCTAATCCGACGAGTTGTCTCCAGATTGATACCAGTTGTCTCTGCTATTATCCGAATAGACATTTGACGGTCATATCGCAGCAAGTCTCTGATTTTTTTTATATCTTGTGGTGTTGGAACTGATTGAGGTCATCCAGGGCAAGCATCATCCTCAAGGTCTTCCTGACCATCCCTGAAACGCGCAAACCACTTGAAAATATGAGAGCAGGATGGAGCATCATTCCCATAAACTTGCTTGATGAAGGCATACGTCTCTGTTGCACTTTTACCCAACTTGTAACAAAACTTAATGTTTGCTTTTTGTTCCATGACAAAAACGTGACAGCACTTTCTCACAGCAATATGTGAATGGAGTACAGAAAGAATGAGTTACAAGAGACAAACAAATCTTTGCAGACAAGTAGCCAGATGGTTGAACTGTTATGACAAGCTTAGACAAGTTTCTGCACGCTGACACTGCAGCGCTACACGACCAGTCCTGGAATTAAATTGTCATACCTTGTATTATACTTTTAAGACAAACAAAGTAGATATAAAATTTTTATATATTCTTCATTTATCTATCATTTAAACTTTACTTAATATATCATAATATAACATATTCTCTAATACAGCAATTGCTAACCAGTGATCTGTGAGAACATTTTGGTGGTCTGCACAGAAATTTGGATATTGATCAACTGAAGGTAACATGAAAGTATTATGAAAGAAATGCAAAATGCTTGATGCTTTTTCTCACTCATTGAGGTTTATTATTTGCATTTTAAACCAAACACAAAATGACTGTTATCAATAAATAATAATGTCAATAAATCAATAAAGAATCAACAATAAATAATGTTGTGAGTGTAATTGTTGTCCTTCATAGAAAAGAGCTAAGAATCCATAAACTTATTTCAAACAAACACCAACAAATTTTACACTAATTTGTTATAATTAAAGAAGTGAATTTCATATTAATGAAGTAAAATGGAACTTTTATGATCATTATTCTATAGATGTTTGTATCATTTTAAAAAATTCCTTATTCCTGATTGATCCTGTCTGTGAGATTCAAAATTGTGTGTAGTCTGTGAGGTCAGAAAGGTTGGAAACTGCTGCTCTAATAATTATATCAATTTATTCTGATTGTATTCAATTTACTAATTAATGTACTACTATTAAAGAATGAATGGAAGTTGCTTACAATACAACTAGAAATTGTGTAATAAGATTCAATAAAATTCAAAATTATCATTTACTAGATTGTAAAATTCAAAATTATCATTTACTAGATTGTGTATTTTAATAAAAATTTGGGCTTCTTTGCATAATTATTTTGTTATGTTGTTTTATTTATTATTCTATTTTATATTTATGTTTAATTTTTGAAATTATGCTTTCTGTTTCAGTTTTAATTCTGAATTTCTGAAGACATTTTTAATCAGTAAAAGTTAAAGTACTTCAATTTTTTTATTTATGTTAATATACCTTGTTGAATTATGATATATATTATTACTTCTGATAACAACAGAAAATATAAGAATAAAATTATTTTATTTGATCGAAAATGTCTTTAATTGAAAATTTTATTTTAGTTTTTAATATTAACTTTACTTTGAAATGAGATTGCTATTTTAAGTAAATAAAATTTAAAATTAAATATGAGAAACTAATTTTAATCTTTCTTTACATAAAAATGAATCTGAATTATGATTTTATTCATATTTCTTTTTAGATAAATGTGTTATCTATGTTAGATCATCCTAATATTGTATGTTATTATGACAATTTTGAACAAGATGGCATCTTAATGATTGAACTAGAATATGCTGATGGAGGGTATGTTTAAATATAATAATTGTGAAATTATGTAATACAATAAAGCATTTTTTAAAATATGTATTTACTGATATTACAAAATTAAAGTTTCATATTTATTTTTATTTTTAAAAAAATCTTATTTTGTGAAGACCAGTTAAATTTCATATATATTAATACAAACCATTTGAAAACCATTTGAAGATACCATTTGAAAAATCATTTGAAAATACACAGAAAATTGATTTGCAATTGGTTCTTTTATTTCAAAGATTTTATATTTATAATACAGTAGAGCCTCGATTATCCGACCCCCGATTAATCGACACCTTGGTTAACCGACCGTCCTAGTCGGCAAATTTCAAATGTCCGCTAGTGATGTGGCGCTACAACGTTTGCCTATGTCTTGGCTACTTTAATATTATTTTTACTTGTTTTAGCTGGCAACACTCATTGGACCATGAAATGGAGCCAGTATTTAAAGGAGGCTTAATTTTCTAATTTTTAACATTACAATAGCGACGATTATTATTTTAAAAAATTTTTGTTAGGCTTAACATCGATGAAAATTCAACGCAAAGTGGGTTAATAGCGGTATACTAATATACTAATTACATGGGATATAATAATATACTACATTAATAATGGATTTTTTCATACTTTTCGGTTATCCGACTTTTCAATTATCCGACCAACCCCAGTCTCCAATTGGGTCGGAAAATCGAGGCTCTACTGTACATTCACTGACAAAAAAAATTATGCACTCCAATAAAATTGTCCAATTACTGCAAAATTTGACATACAGCTATGACTCAGACAACTTTGTAAATTATTGCAGTCATAGTCTGATTGCACACCAGGTAATTGTTGGATTGGTTATTTTTTGTACTTGTGAAAACCTAATGACCAGGCATCCAAACATGGTTTACCTAAAGATGGTTGTGAGATTCAAGAATGTTTTTGTTTCAGGGTCAGTCAAATGAGCAGAATGTGACTGGAGTCCAGTCTGGACCGGTTATAACCACCCAACTTCTATTTTATTGTAATAGATTAATGAGAATTACTCAATTAAAGATCTAAACACCTCCAAAGATCCTAACAGTAATGTTACTAAAGTGCCTTCAAATCACTACACATTATTTTCAAGGTTTTCAAATGACAGACATATCATCATGACACACTCAAAAACTGTTTGATATTGGCTTTAGGTTATAGGAAAATCAGAATGGTCTTAGCATATTATAATTGTGTTAATAATATAAATGTGATACTTGGTTGATATTGATGTGTTATGACAGACCAAAGTCAAGCATTATTATTACATGTTTACTTTCAAATCTAGCTGTTCTAAGGATTGATTTATAAAACTCTAAAGATATTTAACCTAAATTAACAAAAAAATAGAATATCATATTTAGTAAATGGAATGTGTGAATATTTAGATATTTACTGTATTTAATTGAGTTTGGAAAACACACAAATTAATTTAACTGTATTTAATTATTTAAATATTATATAAATAAATTATTGAATTTTATGTATTATTTAAATTTCACTGTACCTAAATAATATTGGGTTGTTTGGAAAGTAATTTTGTTTTTTCCAGTGGAAAAAAACGCAATATTTTTATAATAAATAAATATTTTGTTGAATTATTTATCAACCATTTTGTTGAAATATTTGTTGTCATCGTTTCTGGTAATAGCACGATTTCACATTCATAAAAGTTTTGATCGTTGCTTACAAAAAACTGATCCAAGTGATTTTTGACATTGTCATTTCAAGTAAATGTCTTACAGTTAAAAAAAATTTGTATAGACCGGAACAAGTAATAATCTGAGTGTGCTCAGTCTGGCGAATATAGTCAGTGTGATAGCAGGTCCCATCTAACAAGTAAGTTATAACAGTTTCTGACAAGTTACCAAACTTGTCTGAAATTTGACATTATTGTGGTAAAACACTACAGCTGTTTTTTTTATCAATTCCAGCCGGCTTTTTCTGCTTGATGATATTACGCAATTTGTTTACTCAAATGCAGTACACTTTCGAATCAATTGTTAAATTGTCTGGTAAAAGCTCCAAAAAAAAAATTTCCTTAATATCCCACCAAATAGAGCATTTCTCTTTAAGAACTCGTGGAATTCATATATCGAGCTTTGAAACGAAACCAATTTGTTTCAAGTAATCATAAACAGTTCAATTTGACAAATTTAATCTCTTAGTGATTTCACGTGTTGTTATTTGGCAGTTTGCTTCAATCGGTACCTTTTATTTTGTTTTCATTGGCTTCAATTGGCCATCCAATTGAAGCCAATGAAAACAATACTGAAATGCGAGAACAAAATTTTGTAAACCAGTTTTGGCACTGTCGTTCTGTCAACAGATCTCTACCATACATATCACATGATTTTTTCTCGCTTGAATGGTATTTTTATTTTTTTGGTAATAAAAAAGCAAAATATGTCGAAAATGCTGCTTTCGATCTTCCATATTTGATGAGACACAAAAATTGAACAGTTGCACAAAATCAAACAAAATTTTTTACAAATAAGCCTTAAAATGCTAGCTGTCAAAATATATAATGATAATACGGTTTATAATGAAAATGGCAGAAAAAATACGACTAATTCGTAAGTGGTAAAAAAAACGATATTACTTTCCGAACAACCCAATAGATATAANAAAAAACTGATCCAAGTGATTTTTGACATTGTCATTTCAAGTAAATGTCTTACAGTTAAAAAAAATTTGTATAGACCGGAACAAGTAATAATCTGAGTGTGCTCAGTCTGGCGAATATAGTCAGTGTGATAGCAGGTCCCATCTAACAAGTAAGTTATAACAGTTTCTGACAAGTTACCAAACTTGTCTGAAATTTGACATTATTGTGGTAAAACACTACAGCTGTTTTTTTTATCAATTCCAGCCGGCTTTTTCTGCTTGATGATATTACGCAATTTGTTTACTCAAATGCAGTACACTTTCGAATCAATTGTTAAATTGTCTGGTAAAAGCTCCAAAAAAAAAATTTCCTTAATATCCCACCAAATAGAGCATTTCTCTTTAAGAACTCGTGGAATTCATATATCGAGCTTTGAAACGAAACCAATTTGTTTCAAGTAATCATAAACAGTTCAATTTGACAAATTTAATCTCTTAGTGATTTCACGTGTTGTTATTTGGCAGTTTGCTTCAATCGGTACCTTTTATTTTGTTTTCATTGGCTTCAATTGGCCATCCAATTGAAGCCAATGAAAACAATACTGAAATGCGAGAACAAAATTTTGTAAACCAGTTTTGGCACTGTCGTTCTGTCAACAGATCTCTACCATACATATCACATGATTTTTTCTCGCTTGAATGGTATTTTTATTTTTTTGGTAATAAAAAAGCAAAATATGTCGAAAATGCTGCTTTCGATCTTCCATATTTGATGAGACACAAAAATTGAACAGTTGCACAAAATCAAACAAAATTTTTTACAAATAAGCCTTAAAATGCTAGCTGTCAAAATATATAATGATAATACGGTTTATAATGAAAATGGCAGAAAAAATACGACTAATTCGTAAGTGGTAAAAAAAACGATATTACTTTCCGAACAACCCAATAGATATAAATATTATATGTAGATATAAATTATTAACCTTATATTATATTTTTTAGAACACTTGCTCAATATTTAGGACAGTTAAAAAGGCCTTTGGGAGAACATGAAATTTTAATATTGTTTCAACAGATTGTTTCAGCCATTTGCCATATGCATGAACATAATATTTTACATAGGTATGATGTATATAAAAGAAAATAATATTTCCAAATAGAATTAATAATATATTATTGGAAACTGAAGTTTTCTGTCTTATGAAATCCTTTTAATTATACATATATTTAACAGATAAGTAATAATATATACATTTTTATAAATTTGAAATATCATATATCTTTTCCTATAACAACCTATAAATTTGAAATATCATATGTCTTTTCCTATAAAATACCATGGAATGTTTTTCAGTCATTATATTTATTTTATTAAAAATGTTAAGTATGCCAAGCATATTTTTGAGTTTTAGATTAAACTGACTAACATCTTCAAGAAAAACTGTATGTAAAAATTGTGACTTGAAATAGACATCATTATCAGTACAATTATTATTAATTGCAGATTTTAATTTAGAAAACTCTTCTTTTCCTGATTCTTCTAACTTGTTTAATCACTTAAATTATAAACAAGTGGTAACATCATCTGTTAATAATTAAATTATCATAATCTGTTGATAATTAAATAATTCACTAACCAGTGTATAACTAAATATAGTTTAGAAATCATTAAAGTAGGCTGTTAATACAAAAATTTTCAGCACATATCCAAATAAAATCATAATGTGAAAGAAATAACATATACAAACAATATATCATTTTTTATAAATTATTTTTAACTATGATTTTATTTGTAGTCAACAATTAAAATTTTATTTCAAAATTTACATTTATTTGCATTTTTTCTTTTGTTATGATATAAGTATTTTGAAAGAAATTTAATGAAAATTGTTGTTCTTTATTTTGACATATTTCTGATTTCTTTAGATAATCAATAAGAAGATGGATTAAAAAGTTTAGCTTTTATGAAAAAAAATAAATGTTTACAATGCTACTTCTTTCCAAGGTGTTCAGTTTGATAAAAATTTGATGCTAGAAATAGGTTCAGAAATTTTTAAATTTTATTTTNACATATTATCGTAATAATGACTTGGTAGTAAAGATTCTAATCATTTAGTTTTCTGAAATCATTTCAGAAAATTGTCATAAGTTATATAAACTTGCAACATTGTTTTTGCACTCCTGGCAGAAAATATAACTACTATGTCTGGTGGTATTTGTCTGTAATGGCATAGTACAAAAATTCAATATTAATCTGATTTGAGTTGTTCAATCTTTAAACATCCATAAATGAAGTAATTAAAATTATTATAATCTAGTTATTATATATGCCTTATCTCTACTAATGTAGCATCAGAAAGATTTCTTCTAAAACTTGCATCATTGTATCAACAAGAAGTTATTTCAAAAAAATAAAAGCTATAAACTTATTTTGTTATCAAGTGTTAACAGAGAATTTTGGAACTGATCTTTAAACAAAACATTTTGTTATTATACACTATTAAATTGTAATTATTGGTAAATCATTAAAATTGAAGAGAAAGATCAGTCAAGTATTGTTTTTAGTCACACTATTATATGAAGAAGAATCAAAAAGTTAGTTGCACTTACACAAAAAATAAAAGTACATACATGAAGTGAACACATGGGGCAAATTCTAATATTTGATGAGACTATGTCTCGCCTCTAAAATTGCACTGCTGTCAAAGCTGCACATCTTTCATATCTTAGAGATATGAATGTACAGTACATGTTAGGAGTTGCAATTTGGCACAGAGTATTTGGTGCCTAAATCATGCACACATACAATAAACCAGACTTGTAGGTAGTCAGGGGACCGAGAACTGGGTCAAAATAAAATACAAAATGCTGAGACTGTTTCTACAAACAGGCATGAGTGTGAGATTTATGCATGCATTACTTGCACTCTCCGAGACAGTCTCATCCCAAGAATGGCTTCATCATTTTACTTGTTTGAGTATAAAATGTGAGAGCTACTTTTCAACATAATCACCAAATTTAAACACTTAGCACAGTGTGGTATGAGTTTTGCTATTCCTTTTTTGAAAATTATTGCCCAATGTATGATAATGTGTAAACTTGGGTTAGTGCAAATTATTTAATTAGTAAAAACCTGATTTAATTTTATAATTTTTGTTTTGTCAAAAACCCATAAAGAAGAAAAGTTCCATGTCATAGATACAATTAAGGAACTTTATAAACTTTTCCCACAGATAGTACTTCCTCCATGAATAACACAGCTACTGAATAACTACTCATCGACAGAAATAGAGACAAAATCGCGATTGAAGTAATCAGCAACTTCACCAAAAATGGGCATTAGAATGGCCGGGGAGGACCCTGAATAAAAGGAAAGAAACAGATGATGACCAAGAGTTCGTCTGTCAAAGTTTGTGTGTGCTTATCCCCGCCATGCTTCACCACAGATCTTCTTGACCTCCAGCTGTTGACTGGACCTTAGCCACTCTGAACTAATGAACACTCGAATGAAACCCATTGTGAATATTACTATTATGATCTGTTGGATTCAAGACACACAATAACAAGTGGGATTTTCCCACTTGTTATTGTGTGTCTTGAATCCAACAGATCATAATAGTAATATTCACAATGGGTTTCATTCGAGTGTTCATTAGTTCAGAGTGGCTAAGGTCCAGTCAACAGCTGGAGGTCAAGAAGATCTGTGGTGAAGCATGGCGGGGATAAGCACACACAAACTTTGACAGACGAACTCTTGGTCATCATCTGTTTCTTTCCTTTTATTCAGGGTCCTCCCCGGCCATTCTAATGCCCATTTTTGGTGAAGTTGCTGATTACTTCAATCGCGATTTTGTCTCTATTTCTGTCGATGAGTAGTTATTCAGTAGCTGTGTTATTCATGGAGGAAGTACTATCTGTGGGAAAAGTTTATAAAGTTCCTTAATTGTATCTATGACATGGAACTTTTCTTCTTTATGGGTTTTTGACAAAACAAAAATTATAAAATTAAATCAGGTTTTTACTAATTAAATAATTTGCACTAACCCAAGTTTACACATTATCATACATTGGGCAATAATTTTCAAAAAAGGAATAGCAAAACTCATACCACACTGTGCTAAGTGTTTAAATTTGGTGATTATGTTGAAAAGTAGCTCTCACATTTTATACTCAAACAAGTAAAATGATGAAGCCATTCTTGGGATGAGACTGTCTCGGAGAGTGCAAGTAATGCATGCATAAATCTCACACTCATGCCTGTTTGTAGAAACAGTCTCAGCATTTTGTATTTTATTTTGACCCAGTTCTCGGTCCCCTGACTACCTACAAGTCTGGTTTATTGTATGTGTGCATGATTTAGGCACCAAATACTCTGTGCCAAATTGCAACTCCTAACATGTACTGTACATTCATATCTCTAAGATATGAAAGATGTGCAGCTTTGACAGCAGTGCAATTTTAGAGGCGAGACATAGTCTCATCAAATATTAGAATTTGCCCCATGTGTTCACTTCATGTATGTACTTTTATTTTTTGTGTAAGTGCAACTAACTTTTTGATTCTTCTTCATATAATAGTGTGACTAAAAACAATACTTGACTGATCTTTCTCTTCAATTTTAATGATTTACCAATAATTACAATTTAATAGTGTATAATAACAAAATGTTTTGTTTAAAGATCAGTTCCAAAATTCTCTGTTAACACTTGATAACAAAATAAGTTTATAGCTTTTATTTTTTTGAAATAACTTCTTGTTGATACAATGATGCAAGTTTTAGAAGAAATCTTTCTGATGCTACATTAGTAGAGATAAGGCATATATAATAACTAGATTATAATAATTTTAATTACTTCATTTATGGATGTTTAAAGATTGAACAACTCAAATCAGATTAATATTGAATTTTTGTACTATGCCATTACAGACAAATACCACCAGACATAGTAGTTATATTTTCTGCCAGGAGTGCAAAAACAATGTTGCAAGTTTATATAACTTATGACAATTTTCTGAAATGATTTCAGAAAACTAAATGATTAGAATCTTTACTACCAAGTCATTATTACGATAATATGTAAATTTAGGTTTATAATTATATATGCATAACAAATGGCTATTGCAACAGTTAACATGTTGTTAAATTGTCATGCACTCTTTATAGCTCAGTATGTAAAGAATTGGAAGCTATATTTAACATCTTATTTAAGTGAGTTTTGTTTTGCGTTTAGAAATACTCATTAACTCTACTAATTGCAACTGAATTTGCAGAAAAATTAGCAAAATTTTTAATCATGGGATCAGAACTTACTATTCTGATCCTATGTTTAAAAATTTAGTTTAAAAATAGTAAGTTTAGACTATATTGTATTTCCATGCATATTTTTTTGCAATTTTTTGTCATTTTTTACTAATCAAAAATTGAGATGCAAAAAATATGCAAATTATTTTTGAAGGTAAACTATATCAGTATTTATTCTTACAAGAAATCTTGATTAATTAACAGAAGTCAAAAATTTATAAGATAATTTTAATATTTTAAAAACTTTGCATATATATTCTGAATATTTTGAATTCTCACATTAAACAGTATGCAACCATGTTTGACAGGTGTGTAAAGATCAGTCCTCTTCATAAATTTGCTGACCCATCCTCAACTAGCCTTAAACTCAAGGGAAGAAATATTTTGTGTCTGAGCAATATTACAAACCTATGATTGTAACATATCACATGTTACAGCACTGTTGTTGTTGTGCATTTCTTGAACATACCATAACAGTTCTTCCTCAAGTTGGGGATACTTTCCAGTCTTAGGACTATGAAGTGCCCTCACATTCGACTTTGCATTGCTTAGAGCTTCTTTTTGTTTATGCCAGTAGTGAACACTGACAAGTGCCTCCTCACTGACAGCAAATTTTCATTTGGTCTCTCAATTTCCATTCTGTTCTGCAAAGCAGATGACTTTAATTTTATACTGTACAGTAAAACTGTTATTGTTTCTTGCCATTGCACAAAGTTGCAGTTAACTCCATTGAAATGACACTAAGGAGCTACTAAAGTGCTATAAAGCATCATAATTAACAACTGCCCTTATTCCTCACCCTCATAGCCTCCAGCAAGTACAAAGATACTATATTGTTAAACCTTTACAAAAAAATGAGGGTAAACAAAGTTTACCCTTCTTCCCTTTTATAGGTTTTATATACTATATACTGTAAAAATTTTTGTAGGCTGATGCATGTTCTATCTCATATAGTAAACAGTTCAGTATGAAAAGTCTTGCATTTTTCACATGAAAAATACTTGAATATTTTGTTTTCATGGAAAACATTTCTTAGAAATATGAGTGTGAAAAATATGAGGTGGCTAAAAATATGTGTGGAAATACAGTAAATGATACTTTTTGATGTTCTTAAAATAATGTTCAATATTTGAAAGCATCTGCATTTTGAATTTTTTCTAGCATTTGACTCATAACTGTTCTTAAGCAATTAACATATGATAAAAATTTTATTGTTAACTACATAAATTTCAACTGATACTCTTTGTTTGTAATATTTTAATAATTATCTTGTACATTTGGTTTGAATGTTGTAATAATTTGTTAAATTCAATCTAAGTAGTATTTTTTACCTGATAAAAATTTTATCTCAAAAGTAAATTAGTTTCCTATAAAAGATTTTAAATTATTTTTTATTTGGATTATTACAGAAGGAATATGAAGACAATATCTTTAATTTTTAACATTAGTTTAATTGGTATGATTTTTACAAGTATTTGATGTGTTTTTTTTTTTATTCTAGTGTGAAGGAAAACCCTATAATGAGAAATCTGATATATGGGCTCTTGGATGCATATTATATGAAATGGCTTGTTTACAGAAAACTTTTGAAGGATCTAATCTTCCTGCTTTAGTTAACAAAATTGTCAAGGTAACTCATTAAGATAATTTTCTTTTAAAAATATGAAATTTTTTGGATTCTTTGTGGTGTTCAAATTTAACTGCAAAATATAACTCATATGTATATATTTTTATATAGGGTCAGTTTGCTCCAGTTCGTGGAAATTATTCACTTGGATTTAAAAAATTAATTCAAGAGCTTCTACAAAGAGATCCTGAATATAGACCTACAGCTAAAGAACTACTAAATGCTAGAATACCAGAGGTATTTATCAGATTTACTGTTTTAAATATTGATTTATATAAATAATTTGTTTATATTTAATAAATTAATTTTTTATAAAGATATTTTGAAAAAAAAGGAAATTAGTGAATATTTATCAAATTATGTTTATGAAAAGCAAACTTCTTTTTTATTATTTTATATTTAATCATGCAATGTTTGTAATAATATTTTTCTTTTGAATAATGCTTAGAATGGTTTTGCATACAAAATTACCCTAACTAATAGAAATCTTAGAAGAGTCTGCACATTACCTTTATAATAGAAAGTATAATTATCATTTGTAATACTAAGTGAAATTTGTTTTAATAAAAGAACAAAACCAAAAATATACTAAAAAAAATACTTTTGTATAATTAAATATTGGCTTTTTCAGTTAGAATAATTGAACAAGAACTGTTTATAGAACAAAGTTTAAATTTACAAATTTCAACTTGTTCCAGATTATAACAACAAATTAATTTTATGCTGTTACTAATTCATTCTTTTTCATTTCATTCATTTTATTTGGGACAAAAATTTCACCTGGTTCTGCATAGCATTACTGGCCAATGGCTGATCCATTGAGGATGAGAGGTTACACAGGTTGTGTATGAACATATTATACATGCATTTCACATATATACAGAGATTATATTGGCAAACAACAGAGTTATTACAATTATCAAAGGATACTAGTGTCTAAATTAATATTATATCTTACAGAGCATGAAAGTTTTGCAGATGCATAATGGTGTAAACACAAAAACTAATCAATACAAAATTATTACAGCATTGTAGCCAATCTATAATATAATCGAGACGGGTTGATAATAATAATAATAATATGGAAGTTTGTAACAATGGAAGTTTTAAGTAACAATGGAAGTTTTATGTAACAATGGAAGTTTTAAGTAACAATGGAATTGTTAAGAGAAAGCGACGTGCAAGATTTACAGGCGCAGATGCAGTTTTTTCGTTTTTGCGGGAAATCGAACATATTTTTAGAACCATCTAAAAATTCTCTAATTAGTCTGGAAACAAGGGGACCCAATTCTTGCATTCTGTGAAAACGGGTAAGGTTGACTGTAACGTAATAATCTTTATCTTAGTTATCGTTACTTTTGCCCAAGCAACGCCAGGCCCACCTGCTAGTTTACAGATAAGGGAATGGGTTAATAATGTATAATAAAAGTGCATATTGTATAGTACAGAAAACAAAATACAATAAAATCAGTCATATGGATATAATATAAAGTAAGATGAGATGAAGTAATATAAATATATAAGATAACAAGTGTGTATACAGAAAATGTAATATACCAAACCGATGTATATTCACAATCAAGGAGTAGCTATTAATAATTCAATGATTTTATACTTTACATAATAAATACTTTATCCTGCAATAATTTTAAAAAATATTTCACTTTATAGAAATATTTAGATGGTGACCAAATTTATTTTAAAGTTTTTAGGAAAGTAATTAATACATTATTAAGGTTGAGAGTTGGCTGGTTGATAGTAATTGAATTTAATATAATTATAGTTTTAGTTTAGTTAAGGAAACAGCTTTACTGGATTCTTTATAACCTGTAGGAGTTCCACTGAATCCCAAGAAAATGTTATGAACTTTGGTCAGATAAAAGGCCATCAATTTGTTATAGATTTTCTGTGAAGTGCATCTGTTTTATGTTTCAAAATTCTCAACTTTAATGCTCTAGTTATGGCACAAGTGTAACAAAAAACTCTGTTGTTGCATATTAATGGAATCTTATATGATCCTTATACATCTGTTTTGTTCCAAGACCCTCTATCTATGATTCTTCTTAGAGATGGCAAGTTGGTTATTGTCAGATAAATTATGAGAAATATTGTTTTTAAGAATAATAGAGGGCAAGTTTTAGCTCTTACATATGTATATCGAAAGTTGGATCTAGAAAATATCTGTTTTTGATGGACTTAAGTGTGATATAGAAAAAAGCAAACTATGCACTTGGTTATATGTTTTGTAGAATATTCTCATCATATTCAGCTGCTAACACATTGTGTTTGATGTTATTCAACTCCAGTTGTAGAAAATGGTTAATAGAAGAGAAATGTTTTGATGTGCAGTCATATGGTTACTAACAGATAAGGCTTATGTCCTTTTTCCTGTAGATGGAACATAGTATTATTGGTCAGGTTTGAGTAGTCACAACTATTAGTAAAATCTCAGTGTTGTATAAATTTGGAATGGAGAGTGACAAATCTCATTTGCATTATACATATCAAACATAGATATCCCCGTATAACATAGATTCTGAAAAAGTGCTGTGTTATGCGAATCCATGCTATATGAAACAAAGGACTAGTACAAATCATAAGATTAGGTTTCAAATTAAAATTATTGCACATTAATATTAATTTTTTCTTCACTGCTAAACACTTAAATGAGGACATTTTCTTTTTGTCAAAATATTGTCTTTTGAGCTCTCCTATTGGTCTTAATCTGAAGTATCAGCAACATTTTGATTTTTCTCTACTTTTTCAAACAATTTGATATCTTCATTTGCTTGCATTTGCCTAAGAGATCGTTAAAAATTTAATCTTTTAATGTAGTAACTTTTAATTTAATGTATAAAAACAAAACACAGAAACAGCCTTTTGGGTTCATTTAAAGTGTTATCACCAATGACAGCAACATCTAGTTTATAGGAAAGCTAGAATAGGAAGCTAGAAGAAAGAAGAAAAATTGTACAATCAGTTTTCATTAAATAAAATTGGGCAACTCTTTTTCATTAAATAAAATTGTGTCACTCTTCTCCCCCTCTCCTTCTTGGGCTGCAATTTTTTCAAAACATGAATTTAAAATTTTTTCAAGACATGAAACAACATTGAAAATTTCAGTATTGTAAAATCCATGGGCAAATGTGAGATGACACACATACTTGCTTGAATAAAAAAATATGTAATCACAGTGTCTGCATTTAAAAATTGTGACTTTTGTACAGGGATGTCTCCAATTCTTGAACCATGTTAGAACAAAACCATGTTATAGGAATGCTGTGTTGTACAAAGGATAACTGTAGTTTATTAGAAACTAGATAAATTTTAACAAATATTATAAGTATAAATATATATAAACATATAAATGGTTATAAATGGTATAAATGGCTATGCCAATTAGTTCTAGATTAACATCTTGTAGTAGAAATCTCTTAGTGTCCAACATTGCATGTGTGCATATAAATGTTATCTCTTACCTGATTCAATAGTTATAGATCCAATGCTAAATAAGTGTAGTGATTTATTCAACTGTTTATCACTAAAAATGAGATGTGATGAAAACTACAGAAACATTTTTGATTTGATGACTAACTACCAAAAATTTTTCGGATTTTTTTCTTTTTTCTTGAATTCCCTTCTTATACCCATTTCCTCATTCAGTAAGGGAGGATTCTAATCCATCTTTCCAATTAAATTTTTACTCTTTATTTTCTTTGGAGGAAGAAGATAGCTGAAAAGTTGTTTTCTTGCAGGAACATCTTTCACTTAGGAATGGATATATAACAGTTGGATTTGGTTATTTTATTGTGCCTTAATGAACAAAATTGTTTGATAAATATTTTATTTTAAAAGGCATTAAAAAATTTTTGGATTTTTACACTTATATTGAAATTATGCTACTGCTAGAAAGATGAGTGGAACTGTAGGCAGTGATAAACACTAAAAAATAATCTTGGATGTCCTCTACTTATATATTGGTTTAGAAAATTTATGCTGTAAATCTTTTTCTGTACTAAAATTAATGTAGTATATTACTTTCCTAGCATAAATCAATAAGAATTTAGCTACTAAGAAAGCAGTAAATTACATTGTAATTTTCAAATGATATTTAAACTTTGAATCTTACTGCTAAATAGAATTTTTCCTGATTAAAATTTGTCGTCTTCATTTCACAGAAGCAGAAATCTGAGAGAAAAATCAAAATTTCCTAAAAGGAAATAACAAACAATTATTTATTGTTACATCGTCACAATTCCAGGCTGCAATTTTTAATTATATTTTTAAAATTTTTTAAATTTAAAATATGTGCTCTCTGCCTCAAATTAGTAATGTCTTGCCTCTGTACATTATACTTTTCCTGTTAGCAATTGAGTCGTGCTGGTCATCCATCTAACAGCTTTCAGGGGAAAATTTTTGAACTGAAATAACCTGACTTATGGTTTGTATTGGAAGGTTGTATATAGTTAATCAGGGCCTCCTGCCTCTAGTCTTTCCATATCTGGTCTTGGCTTTCATCTATCTAATTTTGTTCTTGAGATTAAGGAAGGACAGATGGACAACAGTGGAAATTTAAAGAATTTCATTTTGAAAAAATTGCAGCCCAAGAAGGAGAGGGGGAAAAAGAGTGACACAATGATAATCAGCATTTTACCTTTGTAATGTCCATTTATCAGACTGAAGGACTGTCTCTTAAGATTGTAGCATTACCCTAAATACACTTTGTTTTCCCACAGCTTTTTACATGGTATGGTATGTTAAAGACTGGGAAATGGAAATAGTTTGAATATCTTTTCACCTTTAGTTTCAAAACTAAAAATTTAATCTAAACTGTGTAGGTATCTGTTTAAAAATAAATTTTTTTATCATATAATAAAATATTTAAACAAAAATTTTGTCAGGAATATAACATCAAACTTTCTGGGCAATGCTGGGTATCTCTGCTAATTGTCTAATAAATGATAAATAAAAAATAATAAAATTATTAAGTGAATAGTTAAATTGTCAGTTTATGATTTTAGGCAAATTATTAAACAGCTGTTATTCATTAATTAAAATTTTAAAACTGTTAAAATAATTTTATTGTCTATTTATATATTTAATAATAAATAATGTAACAAGAATATAATATAGTTAAGATTAAATATGATGATTGATAATAAATAAAATAATTGTTTTTGTTCATTTTATATTTAGTTACTGAAACAGTTTGAAAAATTTTCACACAAATATGATGATGAGAATGAAGAATTATCAATAAGATCCAAATTTCCAATTAAATCCAGCAGCAATAAAAAGTATGAACAATTTTATTTCTTAATGAATTGTTTATAATTAAAATATTTAAAGATTAATTTAAACATTATGTAATTTAAGATTTTGAGACATACAGTATTTTCAAATTTGTTGATATTGCCAATGAAGATAATGTAATCTCTTAAACACTTATAGATCATTTATCTATGAAAATTACATTAATACATTAATTTTATATATTTTCATTTTAAAATTACATATTATAAAATATTTTATTTATATAAAAGAAAATTAGTTTATCAGCAAAATACATTATTTGAAAATGACTCAATTCTATAAATTTGGAAAGGCTTATTAATTAAAATACTGAAATATATTATTTAAATTAATAAACATCATGTGTACAGTTGAATTTAATTCCTTTTATGAAGTTTTATATACAGGTAATCCTTGTTTAACATGGTAGTTAGGTTCTATAAAATATTGTAATTCAAGAATGGGACTAATGGGACTAGTATGAAAAGGAAAATTATATTCAAAAGCAATAAAAATACATCATTTTATTTTTTATACCTATTGGAAAATTAACTTATATTAAAAATAATAATAATTGAACACATGTCTTACAAACTGTGATAATATATGTTCATTTAATTTTCTTTCTCTTTATTGCTGCTAAGCACAATTAAACAAGAATGATTTTTTATTGCAAAGTATTTTTATCTTCTGAACTTCATTTTACAGTATTTAGTGCATCTTCTGCTCTCTTTAAAAAAATCAGTAATTTAGATTTGTGTAGTTTTTCTTCATACATCTTTGTAAATATGGAATAAGTATATTTGGATTTTATTTTAAATTTTCCTTTCCTTTTCCTTTAAATCCTTTAAATTCCTTAAATCAAAAGATCTGCATTCAAAAAATAAGACACTAATTGCTTGATCAGATTCATGCCTTCTTGTATGCTTTTAGTATAAAATTTGGAACTTTGGAATTTTCATTTGCTGAATTGATTTGGTTTACCTCTGTTGTCATTTCCATCAAATTCACTTCATTATCTCCTTTTTCTATTAGTAATTTTTGAATGTTTTTAATAGTCACATCATCAAACCCTACTCCTCCTACAAACTTAGCAAATAGAATTTGCTAAGTTTGTAGGAGGAGAAGGGTTTTGCTATTATAACGCTGATTCTGGCCATATACTTTTTGTGACAAGTTTTTAATGTTAAATGCTTTTTTCTTTGAGAATAAACCTATGGTTTCAATTCAGTTCACAGTTGAAAAATATTTCATGCTCCATCACTTTAATAGATCCAGAATTAATTTTTTTTTAAATCTCTTATGACAGTTTCCTGATGTAATTATGAGGTCCATTCTCTTTTCTTATGCAGTAATTTCCAGTCCTAAGCAGTCAGCCTATGTGAACCGCATTTAATTATTTTAATATCTTTTTTGAAAGGGTGAACATTATATAAGTTCCAACAGAGTGGTTACACACACAATTTAGTCAATAATATATTTGTTTTCTTGGGCTTTTATCAGCAATTTCTGTTTGGTGCTTAGTCCAAATTTAGGAAGAGGTTTTGTTTTTCCCCAAAGAGATTCAAAATACTGAATAATCTATGTAATCAGAGTTGGGATGAGTTTATTGAAAATTTTAATGGAAATATATCAGTGTATGTTCTTGGTACCTTTCCTTTGGAATGGTTCTGGAATAATAAAAATCCAAACAAATTATTATTTTTTTTGATTTCTATTATTCAAATTTTATTTTATATAAAAAAAATTAATAAAGTTTGAATTTAAAGTCTACAATTTTATGATTTAGTGAATATTTTTGACTTCACATAATGAGGTAAAGATTTTAAAGGTAGATATAATGCCGTGATTAAAAAAAAAGCAAAAATATTGAAAAAAAATTACATTAAACAAAAAATATCAGTGAACTATCTACACAAAAATTCAAAAATAGTGTTATGTGAAGTTGCCTTAATTTTCTAAACATGTTTTATATAAGTATTGTCTTGTGTGAAAGTTGCCACATTTCTGTAATCATGATACAGTGAAAATGTTTTGTAGCAGTACCATGTTATATAAAGGTTATCTTTATTTTTATTTAAGTGTGGTTATATAATATAGATTCAATTATAGCTTATTTAAATTTAAATTTTTGTGGAATAACTAAAAAGTTTTATTAATATGTTTTGCTTACAGTATCTTGAAGCAGCCCCGGTAAGTTTTAAATTTAAAATATTTAAATTTATTCTNATTGGGGACTGGGGTTGGTCGGATAATTGAAAAGTCAGATAACCAAAAAGTATGAAAAAATCCATTATTAGTGTAGTATATTATTATATCCCATGTAAGTAGTATATTAATATATCGCTATTAACCTACTTCGCGTAACTTTTCTTAATTATAGACAGTAGACTGTAATGATTGGTTTAAAACTATGTGTGGAGAGCTAAAAATGTAATTTTTTTATAGTTAAATTATAAATATAAATATAAGTATGAGAAAGTATTTTTTGGACAGATCGATTTTTTTCACTTACTATGGAAAGTTATTTATTATATGTATACAGTAAAGTTCTACAAACTTGATTTAATATGGACTGAGAAATTGATGAATTATTGAAAGTAATGAGTTTTACGTTATAGTGATGATGCTACTCTAAATAATAGAATTTTCATAAACATATATGTGCAAATTCATATACATATTAACAATGTACCATTAGTGAGTATTTCTATTTGTAGTTAAATTTTAACTTAAAAAAAATAATGGTTATTTAGTAACTACCTTTAAGTTAATGACACTCACTTTGTGGCCTTTTGCTTTGACATCTTGGAAAAAGGGTTATATTCTTTGGGTACGTTCGTAAAGTCGAACGAGTTAAACGAGAATGACGTCATTGTTATTCTTATTTCGTTAGACTTTTTGAATGATTCGTTTAGAACTAAATGGCTATTTCTAAAATCGAAGATACAAATGCTGCTAGTACAGCCTTATCCGAAATATTTTTCTTAGATTGCTTCGGGTGGACAGTTACTCCAATCATTTCATCTTTTAATTCACAATTTAAACACTCGAGTAGATTTAGAAACATTGATATCGTTGGGCACCATTTTCTTAACGAAGTAAACTAACTCTTTCCTTCGTGAACTTTGTTAGAGTTTCGTTCGAAACGTCATCACCGCAGAGCATGCGCACTGAGCGAGACTACTAGTATTCGAACGATTCGTTATTAACGCATTTAACTCGTTTGACTTTACGAACGTACCCTTTGTTGACACAGAATTAATGCTAATATCAAGTGTTGCCAGAGAAGAATGACAGATCCTAGTGTTAAGTTAGAGGTAAAAATTAGATTGCATGTATTTTTTTGAATGACATGACAAGTTTTATGGAATGTCAAATTATTGAGAGTTGAGTTTCTGGGATTCCACTGTATATAAATAATTAACATTAAATAATAATTTATTTAAATTATTATATACAATTTATTGTAGGTGTATGTATGTATGTATGTATGTATGTAAAGGGTGATTCAAAAAGAACATAAACTTTGAAAGCATGTAAAATTTTAATTTGGACTTACAAAATCAGTTTCGATGTTAATTTGTAGCAAAACACATGAAGTTTGTCTTAGGTAGTGCAGAAATGTATGAGAAATCTTCAGTTATGAGTCAATATTTCATCTCAGTGGTAAAGCAGACACTCACAACTGCAGGATTTGGAACTTTCAATTCAAAAAACATTTGTGGAACATGTTTGTGACTGTCTAAAAGTGAATATGTTTTCTACTATTAGCAGAGGTAAAGTGTATGGTCCTTTATCCATGAGAGAACCATCAACAATATTGTTATATCTGAATATGCTAGAAATTTTTTATTTCACAGTTAAGTGACTATGAAAAAGAAGGAAGCATGCACTTTTAGCAAGACAGGTGCATCACTCCACTACCATACAGATGTCCAAAATTTCTTTAATAAATACTTCCTTGCTTGGCCAAGACGGCCATATTATTGGCCTGCTTGGCCAATAATATGGCCGTCTTGTTTCTGAGATTTGACACATTTCAATTTTTTTTTCTGGCGTTTCACTAAAGATTTAGTGTTTATTCCATCCTTGCCTGCAAATCTAGCTGATCACAATACTCAAATCACCATCACCATTGAAGTTACTGAAATGATAATAAATGTGCTGCTTTGAGTTTAGCAAGAAATTGAATTCAGGTGAGATGTCTATTGAATTAATGGTATTCACATAAAACAAAATGATTGTTTAAGGTAATATTTCATTTGTTTTGTTATAAATTAACACATCAACTGATTATGTAAATATTCTCATCAAAATCTTATATGCTTAATGAAAGTTTTTGTTTTTGAGCTTTCCACTTTGTGGGCACTAAGAGGTCCTGTTTAATCAATCCCATTATGGATTTGGCCAGGCCCACAATAGAGAGGCTGGGTGGTGTAGGACAGACCTGACAAATACACCATTCCCAAAAAATTCTACAAATTTTTTGATTTGTCCAGATTCAATCCTGGGTCACCCAGAGCAGTAGACTGTCACCCTAACCACTCACTCATCTGTCTGTCTATACTTTTAAAATTGTAAAGTCTATTTTGAATCATGCTGTAAATGTAAAAATTAACATATTTTAAATTTATTTAGAACAGTACTTTATCAAGTTAAAATGCATGAAATGGATATTTCTTTAACACCTATTTTATTACCTCCACAAAGCAGAATTAAAGAGGTCTGTATTCATTTGTATCTGTTATACTTAATTTTCATATATATTTAAAAAATATAAATTCATAATTTAGTAGACATAAAACATTATCTTAAATTAAAATCATTATTAAATCAATGGCAGTTATTTCAGTAATTAATGAGTTGCAAATAAAAATAAGCATTTAATGAATAAATATCATAATTTATTGATTTTTGCATGTAATGAAATTTGAAATTAATAAGTTTTAATTTTTCTTCCAGGTAGCTTTGAGTACTACCCATACAATAGCTTTAACATATGATCTTTTGGCTTATACATGGGGTGATGGTAGGAAAGGTCAACTTGGACATGGTATGCTAGAAATTTGGAGACATAAACCACAATGTGTTGATGCTCTTAAAGGAAAAAATATCATCAAGTAATTTTGTATATGCAATCATTCATAATTTTATTATTTAATGTAAAACTATTCAAACTATTCTGCTCCATCTTCTAAATACAAAAAACAGACTGCTTTATTCAGAAAATGTTTATATGCAGATTCAGAACCAAGTGCTTTTGCTGAATGTTCTCTGAATGAAAATTTTCTGAATACGCAGTCCATTTTTTGTACTTACAACTGTTCCATATTAAATTAATTGAACGAAATCAGTTAATGTAGTTTAACATATATATAATTTATAACTTAGCTGTAGCAATCTTGCCTCTCAATTAATAAAAATATAGCTATGTATTTGGCTGTTAGTTTAGGACTTATCACACCATGTATTTTAGGAAACTTGATGTGGACTATTTTTTATTAAATTCTAACTCCAATATGTACATTCAGGTTTTCCTCCTCTTCAGTTGAAGTACAGTAGAGCATCGATTATTCGACTCAATTGGGGACTGGGGTTGGTCGGATAATTGAAAAGTCAGATAACCAAAAAGTATGAAAAAATCCATTATTAGTGTAGTATATTATTATATCCCATGTAAGTAGTATATTAATATATCGCTATTAACCTACTTCACGTTGAATTTTCATTGATGTTAAGCCTAACAAAAATTTTTTAAAAATAATAATCGTTGCTATTGTATCATTAAAAATTAGAAAATTAAGCCTCCTTTAAATACTGGCTCCCTTTCATGGTCGATCCAGTGTTGCCAGCTAAAACACGTAAAAATAATATTAAAGTAGCCAAGACATAGCCAAATATTGTAGCGCCACATCACTAGCAGACATTTGAATTTGCCGACTAGAACACGGTCAGTTAACCGAGGTGACGGTTAATCGGGGGGGGGGTTGGATAATCGATGCTCTACTGTAATAAATTTAAAACAATACTGTAAAAGATTGTAAAAGAAATTTAATAAAATGTATTGTTCAAGTAAAATTTCCTAAAAACATAGTATGATAAATCCTAAACTAATAGCTAAATATGTAGTTATATAGGAAAAGATAAAATAGGAAAAAAGGACAAGAAGCTATTATAATAAATAAAAATATAGATATATTTTTTAATAAAAATTCTTTATGGTATTAAATCTATAGTATGTCAAAGGATATCCTTTCAGACTTAAGGACCTAAGTTTTCAGTCAGTTTTTGAGGTTTATAATTGCTTTTAAAAGCTTAAAACTTTTATTATATCTTTTCAGAATAACAAAAACTCTTTCTTTAGTTAAGAATATAGGAAATCATATAAACGATATCTCTCAATATGGATATTAAATAGAACTAACAAATATTTTCATTTTTCATTGTTAAAATCAGCAACTATATCTAATGCATTAAATTTCTTTTTCAACTCAATCTTATTATTTACATTCATCATATTTAAATTTGAGCCACTTCTGACCATAATTGTTGACTTCTTTTCAATAAATATTTCTTCATAAAAATATCATTCACTAAAGAAGACTTTAGAGATTTCTTTAATGAACGGTATTTTTATAAAATGAATTTACTTATAATAATCTATATCAGTGATTCTCAAACTTTTTTGATCTACCGCCCCCTTTGTTCCATAAAGTTATACCCAACGCCCCCTAACCCATTTTCTCTTGTGTGAGAAAAGGATTGGAAATATTCTTAGGAAAACTTTTCTATGAATCTCACACTTTGTGCTCTTACTGTACATTGTTCTCATCATCTGGAAACCATTAAACGCAATGTTTCCTCTTATCAGACCCAGGTGTATGTATGTATGTATGTATGTATGTAAAGGGTGATTCAAAAAGAACATAAACTTTGAAAGCATGTAAAATTTTAATTTGGACTTACAAAATCAGNTAAAATGTTGACATTTTATATATATTCCGTCGAATTTTTATATATAGAATTTGTCTGCCGTCGCCCCTCTATATTTCCTTAACGCCCCCCAATTCTCTTTGAGCCTTCTACTGCCCCCCTGAAAGCCTCCAGCGCCCACAAGGGGGCGTTATCGCCCACTTTGAGAAACGCTGATCTATATTAATTTTTAATACAATTTTATATATTTGTATTGGAAAAAATCTTTATTAAATTAAATGCAACTTGTAAAGCATATAAGCAACCACTTCACTTTTCTACAAATTATCTATCAAATAATCAAACTCATGATTTTTAGTTCTTTCATAAGATTCTATTTATGCTCTGTTACTTGTACATTCTACTACAAAGCAGATTATTTCCAAGAAGATCTATAAACTATTAAATTCTATTTTGAATATGGAATTTATTTTGTATACATAAGATAAAATTGTACATGACTTATGATAACCATTCCCTAAGAAAAACAATACAAAACAACCCATTAAAACACGAAAAACAAACAACAAAAAAATAAAAAACATAAAAAGTGTAATGATGATATATAATGATAAAATATATTTACAAAATTTTTTAAAATGTATTAAAATAAACAGTAATTGGTTAACATTGCCAAACAATATACCACATTTTATCAGACTATATTCTAAGGCTACTTAATAGTCAAAATCAAAACAGTTTGTCTATAGGTAGGTGGTTGGATGATCTCTTGATTAATTTAATAATTAGAAATATATTAATTTTAAAATTTAATTTTTACTCTTCTAGAATAAAAGAATTGACCTACAGCAGGACTTGAATTGGTAATTCCTGTTTGCTTTGCTGTTTCATTGCCAGTTATACTACTCAGACTCCCATTTGTTCCTCTCTTCCAGGGCTACTAATTAATTAATTCAGATATAATCATATTGGTCATTCATAGCTCAATAATATCTAGCAGATTGTCTGGCAATGTTAAAGTATCAGATTGTTGTAATTTATAGTGGTGCCTCATACTTCAAATTTAATTCATTTCAGGAGGCTGAATTGTTCAAAGTCTGAATAAATTTTTTCCATTAGAAATAATGGAAAGTGAATGAATCTGTTTCCAGACCATAAAAAAATCCCATTATGATAAATAATGGGTATTATTTGCAGCAAATACATGTAATTTAAGATAAAAATAACACAATTAAATGCCCTTAATAATAAATTAAAACATGAAAACAATAAATAAAATATATAAATACTATCTAATAAGATGAAAATTTCATTTGTTGGTTGGACACTGTTGACTTTGGTTTCTTAAACGTAGCTGCCAGATCTATCACACATATCAACAACTTTCATGCTTGACAATAAATTCCTTTTTACCTCAATTGTCAATACCGTAACCTTCCTATTAGATTTTGTTGCTTTCACACAATTATTGGATGCCCTAGTTCAGTGTTTTTCAACCTGTGGGTTGCGATCCCCAGGGGGGTCGCAAAGCCTTACACGGGGTCGTGAGTGAAAGAAAAAGATAAGTGTTTGAGATCCTACACTACAATAAAAAAAACTAAAATTTCAGTGAGAAGGCTGTGCCTGTTTATTTTACAGTACAATTTGTTTTTCAATCGATATTTAAAGAAAGAAAATTAAATACATAGTTTTTAAAATCACTGATATAGTTTTAATATGGCCCTGGGAGGTCGCCAGAATTTTTAACTTGTAAAGGGGTCGCATATTCAAGAAGGTTGAAAAACACTGCCCTAGTTAATAGGTATAATCTTTCATAGCGAGATTACTTGGGTGCACAACAGATAGTGTTTATACAGTGAGCACAATTCAAACGTAATTCAATTAAAACATCATTCAAACTCTGGAAAAAATTTCTCTAGAATTTAGCATTTCAAACTCTGGAATTTTCAAAGTTAGAATCATTTGAAGTATGAGGTACTGTACCACTATATATATGTACAGTTGTTTTAGAGGTTTGTGGGCACTAAAGTTGTCCTCTAGTCAGCGCTAGGTTCTAATTTTATATCTAAATTTAATTAATTAATAGCTCTAGAAGAGGGGATCAGATGGGTCTGAGTAATGTAACTGACAATGCAACTGCACAGCAAGCAGGAGCTGCAGGTTTGAATCTCACCCCATGTTGATTCTTTTCTTCCAGAATACTCTAAATTAAATTTAAAAATTATTATATTTCTTATTATTAAATTTATCAAGAAATGTGAGCCTAACTGCCTACCTCTAGACAAATTTCTTTGATTCTGATTATTAAGTAATAGTAAAATATAGCCTGATAAAATGCAGCAATGTTAAAGTATCAGGTTGTAATTTATATATAATTAGTTGATATTATGGCATAAATAAAGCATAATTTTTTACTAAAACTTACCTCTTGATATAAATAAAAATTTATATTAAGTATCTCACTATAAAAACAGATCCAATCAGAACAAAATTTATGTCAGAGAAGATTCTTGAAATAATTCAAATCAGGATTTTTTTCTGCAACTAAGCAGATTTTGCATGTATAGTATTAATTAATGTAGACAATTTTAAATGAAAATTTTAACTGTAAATAGCTTTCTTTGAATTTCCCTTTTCCATGATATATAAAAGTATACATTTTAATTTTACTGTTTTTAACTTGAATATAGTAAAAAACATTTTGGGCTGAGTGTCAAAGGCACAGAATAGTTTAATACACTAAATATTTTTTCCCAATTATTCTATGTTGAAATTAGGGTGCATTTTATATGCCTATGTATCTTATATTTTACATGCTATAAAATATGTAATTATATTCATATAAATAGATAACCATACAATGTTTTTTTTTGTTTACACACAACGGCATTAAGCCAATTTTTTGACATTTTGTTAATAAATTGAAGTCAAAGATGCTAACATCACAAGTTTGCTTTATTTATTTTATTTTTTAAACTGTAAGTTGTAGAAATTTATTTTGTAATGTATTAATTAAAGGAACATTTGCATACAATTTAAAATATTATATAGTATTTTCAAATTTAGTGAATCCTGGCACCATATTGTCAACTATTGAGAAATGATATTGCCTTTTGTGGAAGCCAGTATATTAGTATACAAGTAACATTGTTGACCTGTCTTTGGTTAACATCATCTTATATATATGAATGTTCAAAAATGGAACATTTGTTACAAACTTATTAAAATCAACTAACGACATTTAAATTATAAATCAATAGTATTTACACTTGAAATAAAAGTAACAATAAAAATTGTTTAAATATAAACTAATGTCAAAACATTTTAAATTAATTTTGAAAATAATTTTTGTTTACGCACAACGGCATTAAGCCAATTTTTTGACATTTTGTTAATAAATTGAAACCAAAGATGCTATCATCATCACAAGTGCTAGTTAATAACAAGTAGGGATGAAAACATAGTTAATAAGAATAAAGTGTTAAGAGGAGTTTTTAATAACAGGAAAGGGTTAAATATTTCAAATTATTTAAATTTAGAAATAAAATATGTCTTGAGATTGACTAAAAGTTAGAAGACACTAGTAAAATAAACTTTTGTGTAATGTTTTCTAAACAGTAATTGGATGAACAAAACAGAATTTTACCACCTTAATGAATGTCTTTACTATTAAAATCCATCAAGCTTTTTGGAAGCTCGTCTTTTGTTTGAGTGAGATGGCTGCAGAGGAACATATTTTTATCATATTGCTTCATTTCTATGTTATTTATTAAATAATAAAATATATAATAATCGTTAATTTATATAGAGAGTGAATAACTGGTGGAAAATGGTATGAATATTGCATGAGCAGTGTTCTTTCCAATGATTTTTCTGTGTTTTACAAGTATATATAAATAGACAAAGTGTACATTAAAAGTGATTTGCTATTATCTACCATCATCATATTTCAACAACAAAGATTTGTATGATTGCTTATTTCACAGTTCTTGTTATGCAAAACCACTGGAAATCAAAATTGGATATATGAATATAAACTGTTTTTCACATTATTCTTTCACTTTTGATAGCAAAAATGAATTTGGACTAAATTTAGAGTTTTCTATGATGAGAATAAGTTTATTTTAATATTCATTAAAATTATTCTCATGTGTAAAGTACTATATTATTTTTCTGACTTTCTACAACAATTATCGATACGACTGTATGCTGGAAATAGCCGTTCCCTAATGGGTACTTTACGCGGATTCGCGTTAGTGTGCCAGGCCTGGACTTTAAGCATGCACTGAATTAAATAATGACAAAATTTGTCAATAACAATCCAATATTTAATAAAATTCTAATAATAACTATATACAAAATTTAGTAAAAATCAAGTAACAATTTATTCAGTGAAAATCAATAAGAATCAACCCGACAAAACTCAAATCAATGTATTTTCTAACTTAACTCTATTCCCCTTTGGAATAGAGTTAAGTTAGTTCTTATGAATTATTGTACATAAGTACAATAATTCTTATTAATTAAAGATCCTAATTGTCACCTCAATATACTAGGAACATTTTTCCTCAACTCTCAAGACTTTCTCTAATCTTTGATCCACAGATCGAATAACTTCAAAATTGCCTTGGAACTACTTTATCCTATTGGACACCCCTCTCTCGTTTACTGCTACAAAGCTCACCATGCTCGTTGCTAACTGAAGCTGACCTCGTCCATCTTCACTTGAGGTTCTGTCTTTATACTGTGAGGTGACGTCATAATTCTGAGTGCGATCACTCCCCTCATTTACATACTTATTTGCTAACAATAAACTTTTTGTTTGTCTGGCAGCTTACTTTCCGACAATACTCACTAACCTTTTACATTATTCTTTTTGACAATTTTCGGGATGTTTTTATTCTTTAAGATTTAGCGAGGTCCTAAGTTATGCTTGTGAGGTCTCCCCCCTTTTTTTCGGTGCGGACTTACTTTTCTCCACTCGGGAGCGCAAGTGTGCGCAATTTTTAACTACAGCGCTTTTCTTTCGTCGGTGAGTTGGTTTCTCTTCTATTTTTAAGTTTCTAAGGTGAATGGTGAGGAAACCTTTGTCCTAACAAAACATAAGCCCCAAACAAAAATAGAATAATAAGCAAAATAAAAGTAACTAAAAATAACGCTCAGACTTGGTTCCTTACACATGTACTTTATTAATGTTATTTTATAAATCAAACAAATGAAGTAATATGAAAAAAAAAAATTGTATCATAGATACTTGTATCTTGGACACAAGAAGTTTAGAAGATTTTCACTTATTTTATAATTACATTTACAATGAAGCGAAATATAACAACCATGTTTTAATGTTTGAAATGAAACTTTTTAAAATGCATACCAGTAAGTAACATGCTCTCCTTTGCTGCTGCAGAGGTGTAGGATATATAGTAGGGCAGGTTATGTAAAGGTTTTGTTTTCATCTAGCACTGTTCTTTATGGATATATTTCATTGCAGGTTATATGCTTTACAGGTTATACACATGAAATTATGGTAATAATTTTTCTTATATGTTGATTTTTACAATTCTTTAATTGAAGGGTTTGTGCAGGAGAAGGTTTCAGTGTATTTACTTGTGATAATGGTATAGTTATGACATGTGGTGATGGTAGTCTTGGCTGTCTTGGTCATGGTGACTTAAGTAATTGTTTGAAACCAAAACTGATAGAAAAGTTATTAAGGTTTGTATTGAATTTGAAGTTACAGAATGAAATATGTTTTGTTCAGAAAAAGTAATAAATTAATTTTGCTGTCTATTTTAGTGTTGATGTATCAACTGTGTGTTGTGGTCCACATCATGTTGTTGTTGTGGGAGGTGATGGTGAAGCTTTTGCATGGGGTTGTGGAAATGGTGGTCGTCTTGGAATTGGAAAAGAAGATGACTGGTATGATTTGAGTTTTCTTTTTGAATTATTTGTAAAATTTTTGTTTTATTTTATAAATAAGATATTTAGAAATAATACAGTTAAATTACTGTTTGTATATTTGATTTTATTTCAGAAATATCACAACATAAATAACATAAAATCATTTTCTGAAAGTAAAGACTTAGTTTATTTTCTTTTTAATTTAAAAACTAATGATTTACATGATGCTAATTCTATATAATGGCTTTTTTATTATATATCACGCTTTTATTTCAACAGATTATTTCATAAGATGTTTTATTTTATGTTTTAAAATGCAAGTTTAAGTGATGAGCTACACTTTGAACGTTCAAATAGCATTGTTAGAACGTTTTTGAAAAACTGTTCTTTACACACAGTAAAAATTTATTTTTTATATATTTTGATTTTTGTTAAGTATCATATGATATTAGATGCAATACATAAAAATAACAAATGTAAATTTTTAAAATTTGTATTATTCCAAAATAGAATGTTGTAAAAACCATTTTTAGAATAAAATATTTTACTGCATAATTAATGGTTCTGTGTTTGTTGTTTTCATAGTGCAGTTACAGAAAAGATGGCTATGCCGGCCAAAAAGTATTCTTATTTTCTATTTAAACATCCCAATCTAATATATAATCGAGACGGGTTGATAATAATAATAATAATGATAATAATAATAATAAGCGCAGGTTAGGAGTTGAAAGTTGAAATCTGATACACAGTTAGAGTACGTCACGAAAACGCACACTAAGAAGGGATTTTTCGAAATTCCCCCGGGGGAGAGAGACAGGATTAAGGCTTAACACTTCCATCAACAATGGAAGTGTTAAGTAACAATGGAAGTATTAAGTAACAATGGAAGTTTTAAGTAACAATGGAAGTATTAAGTAACAATGGAAGTTTTAAGTAACAATGGAAGTTTTAAGTAACAATGGAAGTTTTAAGTAACAATGAAATTGTTAAGAGAAAGCGACGTGCAAGATTTACAGGCGCAGATGCAGTTTTTTCGTTTTTGCGGAAAATCAAACATATTTTTAGAACCATCTAAGAATTCTCTAATTAGTCTGGAAACAAGGGGACCCAATTCTTGCATTCTGTGAAAATGGGTAAGGTTGACTGTAACGTAATAATCTTTATCTTAGTTATCGTTACTTTTGCCCAAGCAACGCCGGGCCCACCTGCTAGTGTATTAATAATCAACCAACCATCAGCCAAGTTAATCGGGCATAAATTATGGTACAAATATTAATTTAGAAAATACACGATAAGAACAACTAGAGTGGACATTAGGTGCCATCTCTTAACTAAAGTAGTAACTATAATTTAATTTTAAATTTTAGAATAGTCTGGAAGAAAAGAATTGTCTCAGAGTGAGAGTCAAACTTGCAACCTCCACTTAACATGCGGTGTGCTAACCCCTTCATGTATTTTCTAAATTAATATTTGTAGCATAATTTCTGACTGATTAATTTGGCTGATGGTTGGTTGATTCTTGTTTCATTTTGATAAAATAAAATAAGAAATTGCAGTATTTAAATTTTTATTGCTTTGGAAAGATAAACCAATTGTTTGTTTTTATACAGTTGTTTTATACAGTTTGTTTTATACAGTTTATAATGTTGCTTACTTTATATCTTTATTTATAAGTTGTTATATCAGTTGGCTGTCAATAAATGGCATCTGCACTGGAAGAGGGAGAGGGATTATGATGAGTTGGATAAGGGGAGGGAAGAGTTGAGCTTTAGTGGGCATCTGTTTATTTCATTAAATTTTATACAGTTTATGCATTTTATTACATTTATTTCAGAATTTCTTTTATCTTTCATTTCTACTTACACTATCTATTATTCATAATGTGATAAAGATTTTAAGGGGGTCAAGTTTTGTTGGATGTCTGAAGAGAGGAAAGAGGATTATGGAAACTTGGACAAACTGGGACAAGAGGAGGAAGAGGAGTAAAAATTTTAAGAAAAATGGGACGTAATTGATGGACAGGTCCTTATGCTATAAAAAAAATAGCTTACATGTTATTCTCCAAAAAATTAATAGATTTTTCTAAAATATATACAAGGTTTAAATAGTTTGAGAAAAAATAAAATAGGAGCAGTGTTAGGAATCAACACACAACTTTACCAATAATTATTTTTATAATGCATTGAATAATAACAATTGAATAATATATTTATTTTTATCTTCAAATTTTGTTAAAACAACATTAGGTAATAAATAAATAAATAAAATAAAAATCAAATTTCAGTCCTATATTTACACAGTGAAGAAAATGGTTGTGATATATATAAATATCAATAGAACATTAAAATATTACATAAAGAAATGGACAATTATAAAAGTAAATTTATAGAACATTTTGAAATTATAAAACAAAAGAATAATATAAATTGAAATAATTATTTGTTAATTAATACAAATTAGGGTGATGAAATACTTTGAATTGGCTAATTATAATAGTAAAATATGGTAGAAGGGGAGCTTTGTAACCATTAGTTATGTCTGTTGTCAATTAATGGTAAAGAATTATCTGGTGTACTTTAATATGTTTAAATAATTTTTTAAACAAGATTAATGTTTACTTATGTTCATATCAGTTACAAAAAATTTTATATAAAAAATTTTACTGTCTATCTTAAGTAAAGGTGTATAGAAGTTTGGATGTTTGCTTTTTTTTATGTAATTGTTGATTTAAGTTTATTATATTATTGCAACATGTACTGAAGAGGGGCTAAAGCTTGAAATGCATATATGTTAAGATTGGTAATAAAATATGTTAGATCAGGGATGGGCAATCTGCGACTCTCAGTAATATTTTTTGCGGTCTGTATTGCATAAAATATGAATAAATATATCAATTTCCCAGCTTAATTCAAATGTTATTTTCTAAAACTTATTGTGAGGATGTAGGTTCTTTTGTGAGTTTTAAACTCAAAACAAAATTTTTATTATTTATCATTATTTCCCTTTTTCCTCCAGTTTCGTTTTTTTTTTTAGGAGGTCAAAATTAGACCTTTTGACCCATCAGTGTACTGCATCACTTCGAAAGGTGACCTTCTAGGCTTTCAAAGACGTTTAGGATGACAGATAAAGTTCTCCCCTCACACCCGGGGATTATTCATTTCCACCTTCATTATGATTTACAAATAACCAACCAATTAACAATAACCTCAACTTGTTACGTGATAGAGGATAACAGAAAGGTCACCAACAAGGTTGACCGAACCGAACAAAATCCCACCTCTATTCTATTCGACGTGAATAATGAGAAAACAGATCAAGATGACCATATAAGGCAACAATCAACACTCAGGTGCACCACTGATACCCTGACCTTAGCTACCTGTGACAATTAATTTAGCGAGTTTGACAGCTGTTGTCAAATTTATGATGAGAAAGTGTCACGATAATATAAACCATCCCTGATGTAAATCGAACTTACATGGGATTGCATCAGAATTTCCCCTGATAGTTCCCCTCCGGGACATGTATAAAAAGGGCTTGGACACAGTTCTCCAGGCGGACATCAACTGTAGACATCAACAGGAGTCAACAGACCCATACTGCCACTCTGTCCGTCACCATCTCACTATACTAGCCGTCTCTATCCCACGATAACCAGAAGACCACCTCCCAGGTCCACAATAGTCCCGATGATGTCATATACCAGACTTAGAGGTATTTTTATGAAATCTGTTTGTATACTCTCTCTCCGAGAAGTTCTTCTTAGAGAGGTCTCTCTCGTCTCTTAGTTTAACTTCGAGAATAGAACTTAGTTGTTTCATTGGAAAGACAAATCATTGTTGTGACCTAGAATAGGATTTCTGATTATTTTTATTTGTGTAGCTTTTCGCTTTTGCCTTTGATATGCATAATTTTATAGTTGTTTAATAAATGTGTTATTCTTGTTCAACCTGTGTAATTATTTGGGAACCTGTCGACTTATTCATCGACCTCCCCACTCACATTTAGCCCTCCGAAACCCATCCTCTGACAGAGCTGCCAGTAAGGGGGGACAACTAACCCCCTTGGTTCTTACATTATTTATGTGAATAGTTTTTCTGCAGTGAATTTAGTAAAAATTAAAACAAGAAACCAGTTAACAGACACATCGAAACTAATTTAAAACTAGCAGTGACTAATATTTAACCAAATATTTCCAATATATTATGTGTACATCAGTTCCAGAAGCTAAATTAAGTATACCTATAATACCTATACTAATTTGTAATTATATATGAATAAATAATTGTGATTTACCAACATTTTTTTTCCTCTTTTCTCTTGCCCGTGTCAGTTAAATTTAACACAGGAGTTTAACACAGGATGGTTTAACACAGGAGTTAGTTATTAAGCATCAAAGTGATTGAACTAAATCATGTCCCAGTATACATTCTAACATCTTAAGCGAGAATGTCTTAATGAGTTTTACTGTACTATTATAAAATGGCAAAAAAAGCTTACTTTGAAGGTAGAGACGAGTTTTATTTTATTTTTTTAAATTTCGAACGCTAATAACGAGTGAAATATTCATTAAGAGATATGACACACAACTACTTTTATGTCTTCACCCTGTTGACCTTTAATTAAGAACCAAAATTTAATAGTATTAATGCCCCTTTATATGCGAGCTACAGCGCCACATTTCGTTTCTTAAACTTTACCCATTCTGAGATATGGTTTAATATCTCAGAACAGAAAATAAAGAAATTAAACAAATTAGATGCCAACACACACACGTGCATGAATTTTTTTCCCTTTATTGACTTTTTTCAGAGGTTTGGGAGATCTCCAAACATGTAGATTTGCAAAAAAAACTTGGAGGGTCAAATTTGACATGATTCCAATACTTTTCCGTTTTATATACATAACAAGTTGGTATGTAAAAAGGAGTTGGAGTCAGTGGATTTTTTGACCGGCTAAAACACCAAAACTCAATGACTCCGACTCCGACTCCACAGCCCTGTATAGGAATATAATAAATTTATTTTCTTAATTTTATTTAATTTTTTAATCAGGCTTTTAGAATATCTTGATTAGAAATTCTATTTTTATAATTAAATAATATAATATAATTTATATAAAAAACATTCATTACTAAAAGCCAATATATTTAAAATTAAAATTTATGAATTCTATTTTCAGGAAAATAGACTAAATTTAAAATTTTAGTTAGAAACTATTAGTATAAAATTATTTTAAAGTGTGTTTTTTAACATACAGTGATACCTCAGTTTCGTCAATAATCTGTCCGAAAACAATCAGCGAAATCCGAAACCGAAGAAAACTGAGGCAATTATTTCCATATGAATCAATGTACTGTACAGTACACTCAATTAATTCATTCTAGACACTCCAAAATACATACCAAAAGCACATTTTACAGAGAATAAATGTAGTGTTTAATAATAAAAACAATAAGAAATTAATATAAAGTGAATATAAAAGACTAATGTAAAGAATAAATGAACATTCAACATGGAATTTCCCAAGATGGAGCTAAAAGGAAAGGAAAGCAATGGAATTGGGCATATTCAAAATCTCAGCATCTATCCAGCGAGATGCTGCCAGAAGTGATACAACTGCTGGTGTTTTCTAGAGAACACAAATGCTGACTGCTGGGAATTTTGAGAGAGAAAACCAATAAAAATGGCAAATGATGTGGACTTCCATGTTATGTTAAATGATTTTTGAACTTATTTAATTAGAACAGCTTAATGAAAAATAAAAATTTCAAAAAGAGAAATAGAGATAAAGATTTTTTAAATTTCCATGGAATTTTAAATAATTAAATCAATCCTAAGATTACACTTTAACAACTATAAAAAAGTATGTGATCTCTTACGTAAATATACTAGCATATTAAAATATTCCATTAACGTACTAACTGAATATTAATTTATTCAGGGTTTATTCATCAACAAATAAATTAAATTCAAAATTTGCCAATGCAAAATAGAGGTCTTATGAGCCTCATGGTGGCTGCCATCTTATTTTCTGGTGTATTGAGCACCAAAAAAGACGTTTGCAGTTTGCAAGAAGCATGCTAGCAGCAACTGGAAGTCATCTGAGATTTTGAATGGAGCAGGAAAATGCTTGGTTTCGCAAAATTAGCAGTGAGGTCATGTGGGCATGCCGACGAAATCCAAAGCAACTGATGAAAACTGAGACAAATTTTTCATGAAAAAAATCAACAAAAACTGAAACCAATGATAAACAAAGTCAATGAAAACTGAAGTATCACTGTACACTGAACTCTTTATCATTCATACTAATTAATACTATCATTCATGGGTTTGCATGGAAAACTGGAAAACACAGATAATCCAAAATAGTCCTTTAAACTACAAAGAAAACTATTTGGAGATTTTAAATTAACTACAGTATACAGGATGTTTCAAAACTATGCCAGAAATGTAAAGGCAGGTAGAGGGAACCTAAATAAACAGATTTCGTATAGGAATGTGGGTGTGGAAATGCCGTGAGAGCGTGCTGTTGAGTTTGGTGGATGAAAGCACTTTGCTGGCTTGAATCATCATTCCCCGCACAGATTTTGAGCAACATGCATTGTTACACCAATGCGGAGCTTGCCGACATGCATTTCATGTATGGGGCTGTGCAAGGAAATGGAGTGGCTGCTCAAAGGATGCACATGGAGCAATTTCCGGGTATCTGCCGGATTGCCAAATATTCAAATGTCTTCATTGGGAGTTGTGCATGAGTGAATTGGTTTATGCTTCCAGGTGTGATACAGGCACTGGAACATATTGCAGATTGCCTACAGTGGAAAAAGCAGTATTACGCACAGAAGACGATAGTCCTATGACAAGCTTGAGAACTGTTGGATGTGCGTTGGGTGTGAGCCATGAAACTGTTTGGAGGACTTTACATGAAGATGGAATGTACCTGTATCATTTGCAGGGAGTGCAAGCTTTGACTCCTGCCGATTACTTCTGCGTGTCAACTTTACCCACTGGTACCTACAGCAGGTTGCAGCCAATGCCACCTTCCCTGCAGATGTTTTATTCACTGATGAGGCTACCTTTTCTTGGTCAAGTATATTTAACATCCATAATTCTCACATTTGGACTCATGATAACCCACATGGCACAAGAATACATGGCTACCAAGAAATATTTTCCATTAATGTTTGGGCAGGCATTGTGCACAATAACTTAGTAGAACAATACATTCTACCTAGTTGTTTAACCAACCACACACATATGGCATCTTCCTGCAAGAGGTCTTACCTGAATTTCTGGTCGATGTTCCTCTAGCTGTTCACACACGAATGTGGTTCCAGCACAATGGAGCCCCAGCTCACTTCAGCAGAAACGTCAGGAATCACCTGGACACTGTCTACAGCCAGCATTGGATAGTACAGGGCAGACCTGTTCCTTGGCTACTGTGCTCCCCAGATTTGATATGCTTGTATTTCTTCTTTTGGGGTCACATTAAAAGCATGGTGTGCAATAGTCCCATAACATCTGAAGAAGATCTGGTTGCCTGATTGTCTGTTGCTGCTGGAAATGTGTGTGACATGCCTGATGTTTTTACTAATGTATGCCAATCCATGTGCTGCCACTGTGAATCTTGTATCACTGTTGGTGGTTGCTCTTTCGAGCAGCTATTGTAAACCGCTTGATTAATAAATTGTTGCTTTCCTTTGTCTTTACTTGTCTTTTCGCTTACCTGTTGTTAATACTGCCTTACATGCTAGCACTTCGACGTTGCATTTCTGCACCCACATTCCTATACAAAATCTGCTTATTTAGGTCCCTTCTACCTGCCTTTACATTTCTGACATACAGTTTTGAAATACCCTGTATATACAGTTCTATTCTATTATAATATGATGTAGGTGTGAGTCCCAAGTTTCATAAGCTGAAATGTATATTTAGTCAATGAACATAAAATGTAGATTTCTTATGTTTTCAAAAATATCATGTATAAATTTAAATTTTACATATATATATATATATAANTATATATATATATATATATATATATATATAAAAATGGACGTGTGTGTCCCTATATTTTACTTTTCCGCAAACACTACACATTGCACATGAATGCTGTTTGTATGTGCTGGTAGCCCCAGTCTCCATTCGCGCACTATGAGGGTTGCGTCTCGATAGCTATAAGGATGCGGGAGATATGAGGCTGAAAGTGGTTGAAAGTGGTTTTCTATTTCGAATGTTATGTTTGAATTTGTTTGAATTCAATTCGAACAATATTTGAATTTGAATTCGAACATAAAATTTGAATATTGGTTCAATTATAGAATGATTGTAAACGTTTCAGAAACATTGAAAAGAGTTCGTTTGACTGGACGTGAACAGGAGACGTTCAGAAATAGAATTGGGACCAGGTCTCTAATTAGTCTGGAAAGGGGGGGGACCTAATTCTTGCATTCTGTGAAAACGGGTAAGATTGGCTATAATGTAAGTATCTTAATTTTCACTATCGTTACTTTTGCCCACAAATAAAAACCCAGCAAAGCGGGTCCTTGCAGCTAGTTTCTATATATAATTCTTACTTTCTTTTTCAAATTACTGTACTGGAGGATTTTAGGACTAGTAGGATATTTTTAGGACTAGTAGGATATTTTTTCAAATCTACTGTTTATAGTCTCAACTTTTCCTACTACAAAATAATATTCCAATCTAAAGGAGGATGCACTTGTGGCGTGGCAAGGAAAAGTGGCAGAATGATGTCACTTTTTTTGCCACAGAAGTCTATTTTCTGCTGCTTTTCTCAATTGCTGCTTGTGTCGTTGCGCTGCTGCATGGCGAAGATGTGTTTACAACACCATTTTTTGATGCCACACTGCATGTGTGCATCCACCTTAATGATTCACCTCATTTCCATTTCTTAGAATTGACAATTGAAGGAGGAAAGAAAAGCTGAATGTTGCTTATGATACTTTGTTATTTTACAGTAATTTTAATATTTTGATAATGCACAGATAATCCTCAAAATGGATAATTGGGAGTTCAGTGTAATTTAATTTATTATAAATATTTCAATATTAATTCTTTACAGTTGTTCTCCAACTCCAGTTCAACTCGCAGATGATATTTTTGTTAAAAGTGTATATTGTGGTATAAATGGAACAATGTTTGTAACTGAAACTGGTTCTGTACTTGCATGTGGAAGAAATGACTATAATAAATTAGGATTAAATGAACCATCAGGATTTCTTATGCAAATGAAACATTTAATGATTAAGGTAAGGTTTATATCGAATAAAGCTTAATCAAATATAAAAAACATATAAAGACTTTCATTTTCCAACTATTACATGGCAATGCAATTTAAAACTAAAAAAAGCAAGAACATAAGAATCTTTGTGACAAATATTGAGTAATAGAATCATTGTTCAAAGGATAAATATTTCTTTGTTTGTTCTTACTTTAAAATCCTAAATTTTTTCTATCTTGTATTAAAATTCTTAGACATTGATATGATTCCATGATTATCTTGGCCAAACCTGGATATTTGGTAACCCTATCCATTGACTAACACTATGTCAGTTATGTATCTGATGTGGCAGTTAATTAATATGCTATACTAATTACAGACTTTTTTTTATATAAATACAGTGGAACCTCGGTATACATCTGCTTTAGAATACGTCCAATTCGGAATACGTCCTGGGCTTGGACGAAACAAATTTTGCTCGGTATACGACTTTTGTTCGGTATACGACTTAATTCAATTATATGCGCCATGTATGAACAAGTAGCACTATCGGTGTACTACACTAGACTAGACGTTTGCAGTGCTACAGTTTATATTTGTTAAATTTTTTCTGATTTTTAATTTGTAAGTAACATTTTATTATTTTTATTAATCATGAATTGCAAAAGGGCAACAGAAAAATAAAAAAATGACTAGAATCACAACGGAACTGAAAAAAGAGATTGTTGAGAAATATGAAGGTGGCACGCGTGTTCGAGATTTAATGAGATTTAACTGTTGCATTCCGTATTCCGAGAACGATGATATTGACAATCATGAAAAATAAAGACATTATTAAATTTGCTAACGTTGCGAAAGGGGTTAAATCAATTTCTAAACAGAGATCAAAGACATTAGATCATATCAAGAAATTGCTTTTGCTTTAGATAACTGAAAAACAGTGTGCCAGCGACAGCGTATCAGAAGAAATTATTTGTGAGAAAGTTGAAAGAATACATGCTGATCTCATGAAAAATCAAGCAGAAACTAGCAAGGAAAGCGAGGTGTTTAAAGCCAGCCATTTTTTTTACATGAGAACGGATTAATCATTTTTACGTTACTTCTTATAGAAAAGGTTGGTTTGGTATACGTCCTATTCGGTATAAGTCCAAACACCAGGAACGGATTAAGGTCGTATACCGAGGTTCCACTGTATATTTTTGTAAATTTTACCAATATGTAATTTATACAGTGAGATTAGAATTAATACTTAGCTACACAATTTTTTCTACAAATATTTACTATTTTACAGACAGAAGTGGAAAAACAGTTAGTTCCAACACGTTTAAGATGGTTACATCGTCGTGTTGTTTCTATATCTATGGGAGCAACACACACTGCTATATTGGTAGAACCAGGTCACATAATTATGTTTGGTTGTAACCAGTATGGACAGTTAGGCCGAGGAAATGTTCGTAAAAATTCTTCACCATCTGTAGTTAAATCAATGCAAGATAAAGTAGTAACTGTAAGTTAATTATAATTAATATTTTCTTGTTAAAATGTAATATAATTTTAGACATCATATTTTAAGGTTTGTTAATAAAATAATATAAAAATAAAATAAACATCAAATACTAGTTAAATTTAGCCAACAATATTTACATTTTAAAAATATAAAATATGTAGAAAATATGGATTAGTGAAGACATTTTGTATCTTCTGTGTATTTTATATTTTTAAATTTAATTACTAAATTGTAACCATAACAGCAAATATTACACTTTTGCATGATAATTACCAGTAAGTTAAAATATAAAACATTATGTTGAATTGTTTTATTTTAAACTGATTATTAGTTATATACTATAATAAGATAAAAATAATCCTTTTCTTCTTTATAGATGGTACAGTGTGGAAACAGTTATACAGTTGCTTCTACCATAGAAAACACTGTTTATTTTTGGGGAGGAAGACAAGTTACTTCTACACCATCTAGAACTGAAAGCATTGATTTATCCTTAGAAAAAGATCCTGTTTCACAAAGTTTCAAAACCTATAGATCTTATTATAATGAGAAGTCTAAAAATGATTTAGAATATGAAAATTCTGTTATTAGTGACTGTTCCATTTCTGAAGTAATAAAAATTGGTAAGGAGTAAAATTTTCTACATTTAAATGTCTTTACATATTTGTCTTCTTATTATACAATATATAATAATTTAATTACATAATGCAGGGGTCTTACTGCATCAAAATTGTCTCTTGGTGATATTTTTATTAAAGTGACAATAAAAATATAATAATGGTGATAAAGACTTTAGTCCATTTATTTGGACATTCAGTGTGAAATTGAATCATAAAGCATGCTTCATCTAAAGCAAAAAATTTGGTATGACAGAACATGTAAAGTACTGTGTGAACATTGTGATCAAATGTATTATTCAGAAGTATTCATTAAAAAATTATTTTAAAATGATCCCTATTTCTAAGTGACAGTTTAATGTGTTACTTTTGCTTTCCAGACTCGAAACTGATAAGGCTACCAGCACCTGCATTAATTAGTAAGTAAAACTGGAGGTGATAAATAACTTGAAGTGGCAAAAAAAATTAAAAACTGGCAAAATAGTTGGTGATTTTAAAAAATTTTCCAGACTGATTCAATTTCACACTGATAGCGTACAGCATATAATTATTAGAAATGTATATGTATAGTGTGAACTATATAAATCACTAGTGGATTCCTGAAAATTTATTCTGATTAGTGAAAAAATTCCTGGATTTTTTTATTTATCAAGTAACACGAATAAATTATATACAGTGGAGCATCAATTATCCGAAAGTCAATCATCCGAAAGAATTCCAGTCGGCAAATTTAAATTTCTGCCAGTGCTGTGGCGCTGCAATCTTTGGCTATGTCTTGGGCTATTCAAATATTTTACGTTTTTGATACTAAATTAACTTCTGAAGTATAATTTTTTATTGTTTTTATATTTTTCAATATATTTATTTTGTTTGTACAAAATAAAAAAATAATTTTTAACGATACAATAGTCTTCGTTAGGCTTAACATCGACGAAAATTCAACGCGAAGCGACACACAACAGAGAAAAATGTCAAGATGGGATAAATTAATATATTTTTTGTACATAATCGGTTATCCGAAACATCGATCTTCCGAACAACCCCAGTCCCCAATTGATTCGGATAATCGACGCTCTACTGTAATAATAAATGCTAAAATATACTAGAAAAAATTTTAATGTGTGCAACATCCATCTACATGGATTCATAAAACTAAAATTAAAATATTTAATGACTAATCTAATGCATTTTTAGAAGCAATAACACAAAAAGAATTATTTGATGACAATGTCTATGCCATAATTAACAACAATAGTTGATTAAAATTAAAAATTTTTAGATTAGATTTTTTTAAATTAAAAAATTAAATAGTTGATTAAAATTTTTAATTTTAATTATTTATTTTATAGTTATTTTTATTAATTATTGTTGTGAAATATGGCATAGGAATCATTGCTAGAGGATGTTTTTATTCATTTTATATTTTTTGTGAAGGCACACTTCATATAAAAGTTGTATCCATAAGTGAAAATTGTTTTGGAGACAACTATATATATACATACAGTAGTACCTCAGGTTACGAATGCTCCAGCATACAAAATTTTCAGGATACGACATGAAATTCAAACATATTTTTGATGCACGGTACGAACAAAAACTCACCATACGACGTTACATTAGTTCGCAGCGCCATTTTTTATTCACTTCTGTTCATTGGTCTCAGTCTGCATGTTTGCTTTGTTGTGGAAGGATCTTGCTCGATAAAGGAAATCTTGAGGTATTATTAGAGAGTTACTGATTGTATTGAAGAGAAACATCCCAAAAAGGTTCATACTGGCTGTATTGCTGCAAAGAGTAATGACATTTGCCTAAGTCATTTTAGAAACATTTTAAAAAGTAGGCAAAGCCATACTCTTTGGATAGATATTTTACCAAGCAACCTCTATCCAGTGAAAGTGCTGGTGGAAGTGAAGGAAAGAAAGCAAAAAGCAGTGAATAAAAAATTTAAAAAAATATATAAAACAGAAAAGTTAAAAAATTAGTGTTAAGTTATTTTTAAGTTATTGTTACATTATGTTATGTAAGTTAAGTTTTAGTATCATTTCCCTTCTCCCTCTCCTCCGCCACCAGTTTACACCTCCACCATTGTCTATCCTCAAAGGTAAAGTGCAAATAAAACTACATTTTTTTTATCAATTATTATTCTATTATGGTTATTTATACATTTACAACTACAAAATGCATTTTTTCAGTGTTTTCCTTACTAAAGTTTTTTTTTTCAATGTACTACTTAGCTTTAATTTGAGTGTGTTTTTTGTGTTTGAATGGATTATTTGGTTTTACATGTAATCGTATGGAGAATCATATTGTATCATAAAAATGTCACTTCACGACATTTTTATGATACAATCTCAGTTTCAGAACAGATTAATTTCGTATCCTGAGGTACCACTGTATATGATATTATTTTTTTAATATTTTAATATGGCCAACCAATTTTTAATTTTTTGCAAAAAGAATTGACAAATAAAATTAACTAAACTATTTTAGTTAAATTAAAATTGAGTTGTTAATTATTCTGTGTGTCAATTATTTTCTAATATTACATGTTATTATATGTTTAAAATAATATTTCAAATATTATATGAAACATATAATAACAAGTAATATTTCAAATAAAATAATATACAAGGTTTGTACAAAAAGTTTTGACAACATTATTTTTGTTTCTAAGTAATGATACTGAAAAGAAAATACTACATGTAAATGTAATCTATGTACTGTACTTTTATTTATTTTTTTTATAAAATCTTTGTTTTGATCGATATATTAATATGATTAATATGATGAATATTCATTAAGAATATTTGAAAATTTTCAAATATTCTTAATGAATATGTTACAAATCTGTTTGATGATTTGATTACAACAAAGGTAGATCTCATGACTGCTTTGTAGTTTTTGTAATGCTGATCTTGCATCTTCTCTTTTATGAAACAGAACTAATGATAATCTGAAGGTGCAGATCTGTAATATATAGAAGTCAAGTTTCCATTATCTGATAGTTGTCAAGGGATCAAACAAAAACAAACTGTGATATCCTGTGAGGTTTCAGATCAGGTCCGAAATCTCAAAAAACATACATAAAAATTGAAAGAATATGAAAGTAACAGAAATTATTAATGAAAAAATGTATAGAATAAACAGCTTTGTGACCAGGAAAAATTGCCAATAGAAAAAAAGGTATATTGTAAACATGTCTAAAAAAGTTAAAATAAAGTGATGAAAGTCATGAGTGCGAGACAAGTTCCGCAATGAGAATTTACAGGTGTTCACTTGGGAAAGTGAACCCTGACAGAGGCAGTTATAAATATGACAAAACAAGAAAATAGAATAAACTTTAGATAAATAAAATTTTAGATTAATAGATGGGAGAATGTTGTAACAGAATTGTTAAAATTCTTGATTGTCATATTATCAAACCACAGTAGCTTAAACATTTCTAAAAAATATACAGTAGCTTAAAATATGAAAAAAAGGGTCAAGGATCAATAAACAATTCTCAGACGGAGAATTATTTGTTGAGAAATATTGAAATAAGATATTAAATTGTACTTGGATGATTGACCTTTCTTGCACCCTAACCTGAGTTTTTTTCACCTGGAAATAGAGGATGTGACCAATAGGGAAGAGAAGAAGGAAGATCTAATTCAATCAGAACTCTTTTAATCTACTAAAATCCTATATAAACATTGGAATCAAAGATACTATTTATTCCCCACCGATTGTTCACCTGTATTCTCTCCCATCTGCATTTCTCTCATAGCTGCTCCTAAGGTTGACACAAGTACTAAACTTATATTTTGTGCTTGTGTTTTTGCTTTGTCTTCTCAACCAAGACCACCTAGGACTTTCTCCAGCTTTCCAAATTAACTCCATATAAGCTCCACATTCTTAATCAACACTGCCCCAGGGCATCCATTTCGCTGAGGGACATATTGAAGAACAATCTTACACCTCTGGACAGAGGCAATTCTGAATTGAGTTAGGAAAACTTTTGTAAGCTCCTTTTGAATGTTTATAATAAATGGATTAAACTGTCAAAGAAGATTTGTTTTAATGCCCACACTCCTATGTACTTACCCATACCACTCATCCACTCTGACTGGGGAATAATACTCTAACCGCCCATCAACATCCCACAATCCCACTTTTTTATCATTCTTGTACTGTATAATGATGGATTCCAAAATTTGCTATAAAATCTCAAACTGTCATTTATTGATGTTTTCTTAGAAGAATATTAAGTCTGTTTTTGTTGATTTCATTAGAGGCAATCTGCAAGTGACCATTATGGGACTGATTTGTAATGCTTGTTTTCTATCTTTGTTTAATTCATTGTCGATCATTTATTGCTGTGAGCATTCATGCAAACTTCTTCATACAGGTTATATCAGTAGATTGGTTACAAACTTTCAGGAGAGATAGAGTACACCTAGACGATGGAAAATCACATAGCAATGCATGGTCAGAAATGCTTTCCTGGCACATTAGTGGCGACACAAAACACAAGAAAGGAAGGACATGAACAGCATGAGAAAACATGTTTATTATTCTTATGTGAGGACCCAAACGGGGTCCGAAAGAAGGCAATTAATGACTTTTTGAATGAGTCAAGTTTCGTAGTGTGAAAGAGCAAACTTAAAGATGGAATTTAAACAATGAACCTTTTGTCTTGTTAAAAGATTTTAAACAATAGATAGAGTAAAGTTGAGGAAAACGAAGTTGGAGAGGAGTCGTGTTCCGACGCAACGTTGACCTCTCCCGTGCCTTTCGGTGGGGTTTCGAATTGTCACCATGGGATGAGGAGAGACCAATGGATAGGCAATGGCGGTGGAAAAATTGATAAAACCGTGTTTTCGGGAATTTTACGGGGTCTTGGGTTTGGTGCATAGTGCTCACCTGCTGGGATTTGGTGTTCACGACAGAGACACAATGAAGGCTCTTTCGACGCCCTAGGAACTGGTTTCGCCAACCTGTTCCGTGCAGAATCATCAAGGTTCGATTCGTCCACTGAGGACATCTCTACATATGCTGTGCGTGCCCTGGGGCTATCGTTCTCTGTGTCCAGTGTGCCGAAAATACCCAAGGACCGATTGAACATTCAAACTTTTCTGTTTTTAATGGAACCGTTATAGTAACCCATCATTGGATAGGCTTTCACCTGACTTATTGACTTATTGTAAGAACAATTTATGTATATTATTAAACGGGTTCATATGGTAAACCTGTCTCAGTGAGTCATTCTGCGCTCACACGACAGTATTGACCACTCGGCTGTCGAAATCACCTTACCCCAATCGGTTCACACTTAGTACAGCAAAAATTAAAGAAGGTGTTTGAAATTATGACCCTGGGCCATGATGCAGGCCTCATATCTCCGGCGCATTGAAGATAATACTGGGCATGTCCTGGACTTCCCCAGCAGCTGCCATGATGCGTGCGTCAAGTTCTTCCTCAGCACTGTTAACGGGAGTTTTGTACACCATTGCTATGTGATTTCCCATCATCTGGGTGTACTCTATCTCTCCTGAAAGTTTGTAACCGCTGTACTGATACACCCTGTATACATGCTTCAATCTCGGTGAATAGTAACTGTACGAATTTCCTCCCTAACAAAGAATTTAATCACTGCATACTCTTGAAAGAATATGATGTTGCCCACTATTTTGTCATACAACATTGTTATGACACAACTGGTGCAAGAGATAATGTTTCATTTTGCAGAACGGGATGATAGTTGTTGCTATCAGACATATCACATGTTCTTTAATTACCATTGGTTTATTTGTAATTCAGTATTGACCATTGCTTTCAGTACTTTGTACTTACATGAAATAAATAAAAGTGACTAAAAAAATTAATAGTATTTTTGTTTTGAAAATTGTAATAAAATGTTTCGAACATAAAAAAACTTGAATTTAAAAATATTTCTGTTTGAAAAGTTTTGTATTTATTTTAATTTAATGATATCTAAAATTATATATTGATACTTTTAGTTTTACTTTATGATTTTAAATATAGTAAGAATTTAGTGAAAATCAAAAACTTTTATAGGTAAAAGTAATTCTCCATTGATGACAGAATTAGAAAGAATTGGCCCAGATTCTTCAATTATTCAAGTTAGGACACCAGAATCTAGACTCTCAGATTCATTATCTTCATCTCAGTTAACATCTAGAAGGCATTCTGGTTAGTTAAAACATTTGAAAAAAAATCAAATGAACAGCCAGATTCTTTTATTGACTAAATAATTACTAAGTAATTTGGCAGGAGGTAGGTGGTTAGGCTGCCATTTCTTGTTAAATTAAATAATTATAAATGAATAAATTAATTTAATTTTTAGAATATCCTGGAAGAAAAGATTGTCTGGAGCAAGATTTGAATCCACAACTCTTGCTTACTGTGCAGGCACATTGCCAGTTATGCTAACCAGATCACCAGCTGATATTTGCTTCCAGGCTAATTTAGATACAGTAGACCCCCCCTATAACACTGTAGATAATTCCGTGCTATATGAATTCCATGTTGTAAGAGTCACTTAGATTTTACAAATACGTGAGCCATTCACAGTCCAGTCACAGTAAAATCTAAGTGACTTGTATAACATGGGATTCATATAACACGGAATTATCTACAGTGTTATAAGGGGGTCTAGTGTATAATCATATTGATCACTTGTGGTGCTGACTGAGGGCAACTTGTTCCTCATGGACCTTTGTTTTCTTTCAGAATGTTCTAAAATTAAATTTAATTACTTAATTTATTTATAATTATTAATTTTAACAAGATATGGTGTCCTAATAGCCATCTCCTGCCAAATTACTTAGTAATTATTTTGCCTTAATAGCCCAACAAAAGAATCCAGCTATTCATTTGGTATTTGAAGTAATTATTGGATTGTTTGTATTTATGATTTGAAGAAAATTTAACTTTTCTTTTAAGTTTTGTTAATATTGATTTTTTCTTGTACTTTAATTGATTTTCTACTTTGAAAAAAAAAATTGTACTTAAATGAAATGAAATCAAAAAGTCTTTGCCAACTGTATTTTTTCTTGAAAAATAATTAGTTCCAAAATTTCAAATATATACATGTGAGGCAGTTCCTTCTATGTTGTCTCAGCAGTCTGCAATGTTGTATTGTGAGATTTGATAAAAATATAGAAGTTTGAAAATGGCAGGTGTTCTGTCAATTTCCACACTGGAGGAACACAGAAGTGTGATTCAACTTTTGTGAGCATCTGGCAAGAATGCGAGCAAAATTTATTGAGAAATGAGTACTTTGTATAGGGGCAATTGTATATCATGGCAAGATGTGAATTGATGGTGTGAGAGAAGTTAGAAATGAAGCAACAAGCATCCAGGACATCAGATCAGGTCTTTTTCATAATCTGCCGTATAGTATGAATTTGTTTACTTGTGATTATCATCATTTTGACCTCCTCAAGAAAGAGTTAGCAGATCACTGTTTTGAAAGTGACAATGTTGTGAAGATAACAGTTTGACTGTGGCTGCATAAGCAACCAGACATATTATGAGAGTGGTCTCCAAAAATTTATCCCATGATGGAAGAACTGTTTGGCTTATCATGGAAACTATGTAGAAAAAAGGACATAAACTAGACTTTCAAATATATATATTTTGAAATTATGAAATAAAACATTTTGAGAAAAATGCAATTGGCATTGATTTTTGATTTCTCTTCATATCATAATATAATTATAAATTAAAGAATATTAGATTCAATAAATTTTTGAAATTCTTTCATTTTACTTAGTGAAATAATAAAAGTAATTGAATTAATGATGTTTCAGAAATGTAATAGGAAAAGAAAAATATATTTATGCACTTACCTGTACAACAGAATAATTTATGATGTCATTTGAAAATAACAATAACAAACATTATCATTGCAAACATTACAATGTTTGTAATGATTTATTGAAATTAGTTTTAAAATTAATAGTTTGGAAAAATCTGTAGTTACTGAAAACATTTCAATGTGGCTATTTCTCTGCTTCCTTTAATTTTCATCATGAAAGAAAACATTATTAAATATATTTTCATATTTTTTAATAGATGCAGATTATCCTAAAGCAGAATTTACCCCTGGGAAAAAAGAAGCCGTTTTACAGCCTCAGGAAATTTTGGTGTAAGTTATTCTTACTGAGTACATATAATTATTTTTATCAAATTCTATCTTCTCTCTCTTTTTTCCTTTATTAACTTAAATATTTTATTAAAAGTTGACTTCTAAGATTTCTTGATTTAAAAACTGACTTATTTTCAGTTTTAAAATATATCAGATAGTATTGTATGTAATGCTATATTTTTAGAATTAACCAAGAAATTATTTAGTGCATTATTGCATTAATTTAAATTTAGTCTTAGTCTTATCATCAGTTTTTTCTTTTTAAACCAAAATTTTTTGCTAATTGAATAGCCTGATATCCTATTTTGAGACTTTTGAGTAAAGTTTCCTCTGCTAAGTAAGTTAAGTGCATAACTGATTTATGCTATACTTTTTACTGACAATAACATATCAGGAAGATTATTCTGTTTCTTCAATTAAAAGTTAGATCAGTTAAATTCCTGCTATTGTTTAAACACATTTTTCCTGTTTCTTCTTATATATATGTATGTATGTATGATAAGAAACAGGAAGAATGTCTTAAACAGTACTCATATTTTTTAATGATCTTTTTATATATTGAAAATTCAAATTAATGCTGAAATATTATTAAGAATTTGGATTATCAGATTTTTATCTAATTCTTGATTGCAATATTGTTGAAATTTAATTTATTCAAATTAATTAAATATGTCTGCATTTTTCAATATAATTTATTTTATTTATAAATAATTGTATGTTTTAGAAAGTAATAAAAGTATTTATTTAAATATAAATGAAAATTATAAATAAAATATTATTTTTTAATTTAAATTTATAATAAACATGAATTTTTAATGAAACTATTTATTTTAAAATATGACTTTAAGTTTAATTATTATTTAAATTAAAACAGTTTTTTCCTTTTTAGTCTTTATGCTTCTTCTGCACAAATTACTCGGGGAGAAACTGTTACACTATCCAATATTTATTGCCATGCTAATCATCTTTACTTAGCTGTAAATACCACAGCGCCAATACCTAAAAAGAAGTCCAACAGAAATAATGTTTTAAGCAATTCAAATATTTCAAAAAATGCATTTAAAATAAATAAACATAATTTGCCTGAGGAAGATAGTATAGGACCAGTAAGTTGTTATTTTTTTATGATGGTTTATTTTAAAGTATTTACAGTTTCTACATTTTATAATAAATTCTTATTAAATTCCCATTAATTAAAGTAATTAATTAATTAATCGTTCTAAAGTTGTAGTGCATGGATTTGACTTCGGTAAAGTTATTTAAAGCTGCTTTCTGATGTCAAAAACGACCTCCAATAGTTTTTAAATATTTTAAATTAATATATTTTATTTTATATAAATTTAATTAATTAGGGGGGTCGGAAATCGCAATAAAATTTTTAATTTTTTAAAAATATTTAAAAATATAGGCCTATTTATTAGTCCACCCTACTTTAAACCCTTGTCCTCCCGAGACGTCTATGAGAATGACCCGGGAAATCTGACTCCAGCTGTTCTCAAGGTCATCCAGCTGTGTACACAATGACTCATATGTGTCAAATTTCACAGAAAGGCGAGACAAAGGAAAATAAAATTTGAAGCTTTTTCTTCAAAATTAACTCATTTTTTTCGTTTTTTTTCAGTTTTAAGTATTTATGTTTAATTACATTAATATCAAAAATTGCTCGGGGCTTAAGGAGTTAAACCGTTTTCAATTTAATAAAATTTCATACTTTGTGATTACAGGTGGCCCTTGACTTTTGCACATAATTGGTTCCTGAAAGTGTGTGCGAATGTTGAATGTTCTAAAGTAGAGGAATGTAAAAAAAATATGTACCAAAAACTGTGTTTAAAATATTTATTCCTTAATTTTACTCTTATTTTTCAAAATTGCAAATATCGTAGATCTGTTTACGTTGTACGAACGCCCGATTGAAACAAAAGATTTACCGTTTTCAGAACATTTAATTATTTCCATCTTTGTCTCGATCATATGAAGTTTATGAGTCCTTAATTTCTTTTTGTTTATATCAACACTGCATTTTCTCCATTTCTCACTCATGTTTATCAATTTATAAGGATGAAATATTTAAACATAAACAAATAAATTGGCAAAACATACAACACGTTGACGCACGCCCTAATGCAAGATTGAAACTGTTTTGACCTCTTGCTCAGAACACAGTAATGATTGGGATTCCAAGAAGTCCACTATTGTAGGAATTAATGTGTGGCAGAGAACGTAGTGTACTGCACTTTGTAGTGTATGAGCATTCTGCATGGAAGGAAATTTTTTCATTATCGACAAATATTTAAAAAGTTGAATTTTTAAAATTGTGCGAAAATCGAGGGCCTACTGTAATTTATTGCATAAAAATTTTTTATCTAATAAATTTATCTCAAACTGAGTGCAATTACATATAAAAATTAATTTTGAGGGCTGTTCAACTTCTGTCTGGAATTTCAGTAGTGGCAATGAAAATATGTGTCACAATGTCCCAGTTTGTTTCTTTCTCTAGGTAATCTCCTCCACATGTTGACTTTTTCCTGTGTTTAACAATGCTATTCCTGCAAAATAGAAGTATTTTGACTAATGTCAGAACTCAACTCTGTGTATGATGGAGGTGGTCAACAAACTTGGTTAAAAAATTCTGGATCATCTGGCCTACAGTCTGGATCTATCACTGTATCATTATCAGCTGTTTGGCCTTCTGAAGGAAGCCTTGGAGCCATTTTCCTGACTTCAGAGAATTCATTATTTAGTGATTCTGACACCCACCACACTACTACTATTCTGCCAACATAGCATTGTTTCCAAAATGACAAAAATGTCATTGTGTGGATGAGAGTACCTTAGAGAACCATAAATCTGGACATACAGTTCCATTTCCATTACTAATATTTTGGACAGAAGTTAAATTGCCCTCATAGATTTTTAAACATAATATAAAAAGTATATTTCTTAAATTTTATAAATTATTTTATATCCACAGTTTATAATTATAAACATGTGAGATTTATTTAAATATATTTGATTTTCTATATGAGTATAATCAAAACTGTTTGCTTTCCGAATGTGAGAAAATTAAATAAGTAATGTTTATCAAAGAAAAAAATTTAATCACTTAGCAGATATTTTTAATTTGAATATAATTCAAATATCTTCAGTTGTAGTTGCATGTCTTTTGTGATCTAAAGAAGCCTGAAATGCAGTTATTTAAAAACATTTGTTGAGTCATTCAAAATACAGTGGGTGATCGGTTAATGAACATAATCCATTCCAAGACTTTGTTTGCTATCTGAATTGTTCGTTAACTGATTATTGATTTATCATAGGTTTTTATGGAAATTTGATTAATTTGTGGCTACACGCCTGTTTTTCTTTTATTAATATTATTATTATTATTATTAGTCCGTATAGTTTTAGTTTAATTTAAACTCTAGAACTTTCCTTCCTTCCGATTTCTTTGTTCCTTTGTCTCGGATTTCCAAGAATTCGCCTCACCCCTGACCCATCAGGGGGTAGCCTTAGACAAAAGACGAAAACGGGTCTGCGAGCGAGGAAAACAAAGGGTTTTTAGGCACTCTTAGGCCGGACTCGGAGAGAGAGAGACGTGTGGCAGAAGGCTCTGGAACAAAAGGTCGGAGGAGCGCTGCAGAAAGAGGCCGTAAGAAGCGCATTGATAGAAGAATTTAGTCGACGATTATAAGACAACGCCGAAACGGACCGAAACGGTTCTAAAAGGAAGAACAGCCGAGACGAGGAACTGTAGAGAACTACCAGGAAATTCGGGTACCCTCTGTCCTTTAATTCATCTTATTTCCCCTTTCTATCTTTTCTATCTCCTAGTTTATTTTAGTTTTAAGTTAGTTTAAGTTTCCGCGCGCAACTACTTTTGTCAAGAGATAGTTATCGGAAAAGTAACTACCAGTATATTGGTATATCCGGTCGCTCGGGATTTTGGAACGTTTGTAAGTAACAGCGGGAATCCGAACTCATTTTGTAAATATATTAATGTTAGCGCGAAATTAAACTTGTTTCATTGGAAAAACGTGTCTGTGTTTTCCTGTCTGCGCTATACATTTTCACAAATTCATTCTGGAGACCCCAAAAAATAAAAAAATATATACTTTCTTACTACATTTATTTATATGCAATAATAAAAAATAATAAAAATAAAAATAATATGCCATATATACACAGTCTTGCATTTTTATTAGTCATGTTTTTTTCTGTTGGTTAAAGAATCTTCTAATGTCGATTGCTTTTCTCTCTTCTTCAGGATTTTTCAGAAGTAATTAATAACATTGTAATTGTAGAGATGCCCAAGCCTATTAACCTCAACCTGGTTTGAATGCCATTCTAAGACTGTTGTTCTGACATCCTCCCACTTCTTCAAAAGATCTTTAATAGTAGATATTGGCATTAATCCTCTTTTTCAGAAGAAAACATATCACTGAGTTTCTTGGTATTCTTCATTCAAGAGTTCTTTGTGTTCTTCTGTCGTCAGATCCGTTTCAGGTTCCATTATGAGCTCTTCAATGTTTTTTATTTCTCAGATGTAATTTTTGTTACTCCTTTAGCTGCTTGAGTCTTCTTGATTATACTGTATCTTTCTTAGATAAGATTGAACTGCAGCCTACTGTAGACCTGTTCAAGCCATACTGCCCAGCAACATCAGACATCTTCTGCCCACTCGCTAGCTTTGCTATTATACTCTCACCTTTCGAAAATAAAAACTGACACAAAACTTAATGAGTGCCTGCCTGACAGTCTCACAAATACTATAAAAGAATTGTTTCTGTCAGAAAAATAAAAGGCTGGAATTACAAGGGAGAGTTTCAAAGTTCAGAGGAATACTGTCCAATCAGTATATACCAGGTTGAGCATCGATATCGACATCTCCCAAGCTCTGAAAAGTTTTGAATTGTTGCCTGAAGACCAATTGGTATTCATTATTTTACGTCTCTTCTTCTTGTCTTTGTTCTGTGAGGTGTTCATTGTTCGAACATAAAAATCTTTCATGAAAGTGTTTGTTATCCAATTTGTTTGTATTCTGAACTGTTTGTTAACCAATTACCCACTGTATTTTTGTTTAATATAACAGTGGTGGTTTGAATTTTTTTATAATAATTTACAATGTAAATTTTTAAATATTGGGTTGAATGGAAAATTTGTTTTATAGGAACACAATTTAAAAAAAGTAAAATAAAACATATTTATTCAGTCAACAACATAATTTTTATCATTTGCAATTACTTTTTTCCAGTATTTCACAAGTTTATTGTTTTCATTGGTATAAAGATTTTTTGATTTTGATTCAAAAAATGATTGTATAGCATATTTCACTTCCTCAAAACTTTTAAATATTTTACCATTTAAATTCTTTTGTAATGATCTGATTAAATGAAAATTGGAAGGTGCTAAGTTGGGATGAATAGGGTGGATTATCTAAAATTTCCAATTTAAGTTTTTATTTTGTATTGTTTTATCAAATTGACAGGTGTTATTGTAATAAAAGATAGTTTCTTTCTGGTTGACCAGATATGAGTGCTTTTGCTTAAGACATTTGTTTATTCGATATAGTTTCTGACAGTGTACATCAGAATTTATGGTTTTATTAGGCTCTAAAAGGTCATAATAAATTATACTATTCATATACCATCATACACAAAGCAATAATTTTTGGAATGTAGAGCTTTTTTCATTATTGGGATCAATTGAGAAAGTATAAGAATGTACAAACATCTTGAAACCCAATACATAGGACCAAACAACTACTAGATTATTTAGAAATTAGTTAAATATAATCATGGAAAAGTAGCCCAATGTAATCTGGTAGTAATTTGGCTTAAATGTAAGAATGGAGATGAACAAGAACCAATTATGGATTTATGCATTGAATACTGCAAAGATCTAAATAAGTAAGTTTACCATTAAGAAATAAAATGTTTCACAATGTTAAAGAAGAAATAAATGTCCTAGTATCAAACTTAATGTGCAGTAAATCAGTTACTCTAGAATGCTCTATTTTTTGTGTATTACTAAAAAATTCTGCTGCATTTTAGTGCATTATTAAAAGATTACAATACTAAAAAATATTTTATACTTGATAGTGAAAGTTGAAATAACAATGTGGATGGATGGGTATGCAGATATCCTAATTGTTACAATACATTACAAGGGTTACAGGTGTTTACAAAAACTTTACAACACTAGGATCTGAACTCTTATATAACAGATGATTCATTTTTGTTTTCAAAAAGTTTTATAGTGAACCTTATTGTTTATGTCACTGCTTTGTATATAATTAATTAAATTAATAAAATAATGTAATCCTGTGCTGTGTATTGTTGCTTAGTACATTAAGGGAGTAAATCTAAGATATGAATTATGTAATTTGAGTGGCATGTATGTGCAACACATCATGAAATGTTACAGAGAGTGGGAGTTGAAAAGTATAAAAATAGCTTTACATTATTTATGGACAATCTCATATCCTGATTTCTGAAGATCCTTAGAATTATTTTACTGTAACAGAAATAAAATAAATCCAAATTGAAATATAAAAGGAATTTACTATAGACTATATCATATGTATATTAGTGGTGTGAATATACAGTACCATTCACCTGCTAATTTATTTTATTTTAATATACTTATCTATCTTATAACTTGTATTAATGTTTAACACGGGCCAGCAACCCTTTTTGGCTGCNTATTTCACAAAACATACACCAAAACTGCTTAGTTCAGGGCACTAAATACTTTTTATTAGTATAAATGTTTTCAATCTCATTTCAGATCATTATCTGCTTGCATAGCTCTACATTTGAAAAAAGAATGGCAGTTGCAAATGTGTAGTAATGTTACAGATGAAACCTAAGTAAATCTAATACAGCTTCATATCTAAATTGTGAAAAACAGTTGAAATATTCTTCATTGTTTTTCTCTCCACATACTTGGCTGAAAGTGAATTTAGCAGTTGTTTCCTTAATGAAAACCAGAAATAAACTGGATTTTGCAGCAAGAGATATTTGGCCTTTCAGTGTCTAAATTGGAACCAAAGATAAGAAAACTTAAGAAAGATGATCATCAAATCTAAGGTTCACATTAAAAAATGCAGAAATAAAATATCTTTAATTTATTTTATAAACCTTATTTATCTCTAATCTGTTTGCTTTGTTGTTTGATCAGTTTATTATTATTTACTGACTAAACTTCATTAATCTTCTTATCTCATTTCTTTTGAATTTCTTGCTTTTTATTGTAAACATTTAATATTTTAACTTTATCTTTTTTTTTTTATTTACCCAATGTTTAATATTATCTTTATTTTCTCTAAATTACTCTTGTATAATTGAAAATATGTAAGCCTTGATCATTGTTTATTTTTTTCAATTTCATGTATAAATCACTAGAAAATCAGAAAATGTGTCCATATGTGATAGGTATTGATGAGAGAGAGATTTTTGGAGAATGTATATTAGTTTAAAGAAATCACAACATGGTAACAGAAAAAATGAGCTTTTCTCAGTATTCTCAGCTCCCATACAGTTGAAAAAAGGAGAACAGTATATAACATACAAATACAAGAGTACATTTTAGTTTTTATTTGGATCCCTGAATGAAGCAGTTTTGGCATTTTACTGTATTATATTTTATTTTCAGAACTCAAGTGGGTCACAGGTTGCTGAGGCCTGGTTTAACATATCAAATAAACATAATTAAAGAACTTTCATTTAATGTTTTGTAGAGAGCTATTTAGCAATTCCAATGCAACCAAATCTAGTATGGTGACATTTCTGTACATCTGAAAGACATTTCATAAAAATTTAGTGTCAAAACTCATCACTAGGCACTTTTGGTGCTTTGGATCTTAATCTGTGTGATTTTGGTTATGTGGACATGGACACTTAAAAAGTTGATTTATTGAGGATATGTTACAAATTTTGCAACCTTGAAAGGCTGTATCACGCTACATATGAGAAGAATCATAAAGAATCAATTGTGGCTAATTATTGAACACATTGCCTATAACCTTCAGAATACACTGTTCATTACCCTCAATGGGGATCACATTGTGAGGTACTATCTGCAGCACTGAAGTCTCTGTATAAGCATGAGTGTAATGTACAATTAAAATATTTGTTGTTTGCAATGCCAAAAGTGCCTTAGCAATGAGTTTTAGTATTAATTTTTTCTTTTTATAGGAATGTCTTTTGCATGTCTGCTATTGAATGCAATGTCTTCTACACACTGCATTCAATAGGCATAGTTTAATTACAGTCATCCTGTATAATGTTATGTTATTTAGTGAATAATAATAATTTAAATTTTTATGCTTTATTTTGATTTTGTAATGTTTATTAATATTTAATTTGTTTAGGTTCCAGAATGGTTGAAAGAAGAACTTGCAAATGCTATTTTACCTGGAATTACCATGGATAATATTTCAGTGCCAAGGCAAGGTAACAATGAAAAATCCTATTCTAGTGAGTTATACAAAAACAAAGAAAGCAGAAATGTAGTATTTATTTAACTGTATAACATGAAATTTTAAACTGATTACAGTAATAAAAAAATTAAAAATTAGAAAGAACACTAAATGATTGCCTAAATAATTGGACTATAATTTTGCTAATTTTAATAATTAATACTAAGTAATTATTAATTTAGTTAAGAGATGGCACCTAATGTGTACCTTTAGTAGCAAATTACTTAGTATTAATTATTAAAATTAGCAAAGTTATAGCCTGATTATTTATGTGATCGTTTGGTGGTGTTGTTTCTATATACATATCAGGCTTCACAATGGGTGTTATACTTATAATTTAAAAAATAATTATAATTAATATCTAGACATTTTAATTACAAAATTTTTTTGATCCCACATGCAAAAAGCAAAATATAAATAAGATTTGCTGAAAAGCTTATGGAATAATCATCCATTTTTTGGATTTTAACTTATCTTGACAATGTAAATCCAAAAGCCTCGAGTAAGTCTTATTTATATTTTGTATTTTCTCTAGAGAAAGCATTTTGATCAAATTATACAATTGATAAACTTTCATAACAATATATATAAAGACTGGCTCTAAGTACCAGAAAAGCATGCATTTGTTTGGTGCATCACATTTTCAAAGCAATATTTCTCAAAAACTAGTTCTATAAAAAAAAATATAAAATATTACAATTAAAACACCCACAATTTAATTTATTTTTTGAATTAGTATCATATCATCATAAATTAGAAACAAGTAAAATGGCAAAGCCATTCTTGGGATGAGACTGTCTCAGAGAGTGCAAGCAATGCATGCATAAATCTCACACTCATGCCTGTTTGTAGAAACAGTCTCAGCATTTTGTATTTTATTTTGACCCAGTTCTCGGTCCCCTGACTACCTACAAGTCTGGTTTATTTTTATGTGTGTATGATTTGGGCACCAAATACTCTGTGCCAAATTGCAACTTCTGACATGTACTCCTTCATACCTCTAAGGTGTGTAGCTGTTGACTGCAGCGTGATTTTAGAGACAAGACATAGTCTCGTCAATTACTTAATTCTCAAAATTTTGTTTCAGTTAGAGATATGAGAAGTTAAAATTTAGTAACTCTATTTAGTACAGTAATACCTCGACTTACACTACCCTGACTTATGCGAACCCAGAGTTACATGATTTTCAAATCTCGTCAATTTGTCTTTTGTTTGAGCGCCACGCAACTCTTGATTACTCACTCCCCCCACACTATTGTTCAGCTTACATGTTCGGACGTGTCACATGGAATCAACACAGCTACAATTTATTTTGTGTTATTTATTTCTGTGTTTGTTATATCTACGGAGACTTGAGAGACTCTATGTGGTGATTTCTTGTAAACGTGAATGAATCAAAAGACAAGATAAAATTTAATGAGAACATTTATTAGCTTACATATATCCGACTTGGATTTTACACAAATTGCGAAATTATACCCCGACTTACGCGGTTATTGCTCGGTTCCACCTATCGCGTAAGTTCGGGGTATTACTGTACAAGAAAAAATTTTCAATTTCTGTATACAGTACATCTATACATAATTAAGAATAAATAGTATTTAGAATAACGATGTTTGAATCTTATAGTATATAGTTTTAATATTAATAACTGAAAATATACTAAAACAGTTGTTAATATAATAATTCTTTTATTATTAAATTTCAGAAAACACTTTTGATTCATCAAATAAATTGCATAATAATCAGAATATAGATGTTGCAATGATAAAAAATAAAAGTGGTAGTACTCCAAAACATAAAACCTCTGAGCATTTTGATAATATAGATGATAGAAATAAATCATTGTAAGTATTTATTTATTATTTAATTTTTTAATGTAAATATCTAAAATAAAAATTAAATAACATTTCAAAGAGTAATAAAATTATAATATCAATTAAATAAAAATATTTTGAAAATAATAACATCTTAAATTTATTATAATATCTTTATGCATTATATATGTATTTTCACATAGCTATGCTTTTAATTGACATTAAAATAGTTAAAAGCAAAGTTGACTTTCAAAAGAATTTTTATGTTTCAAGATGGTCTGTGTTTTTTAATTTTTGATTTATTAATTTATTAACATAAATGAATTTTCTGAATATTATGAGTGCTAAATTGAATTTATGTTCATACATTGAACCTCCATTGAACATAATCTCAATTTAGCACTCAAATTCACTATATATATAGTATATTCACAATATTTTTTAACATATTCCTTCCTTAATTATTACAAAGAAGCATGTAATTTAAAAAGATATTAACTATAGCATTTTCATAATAAAGCTAGTTATTTTTAAGCTGAAGTTGATACAGTTAATATATTCTTATTTCTTTGTTAATGATAAATTGTTTAAAAAATAATGTCAAAGACTTAGTTCTATATAAGTATTATTATGTAATCTTCTAAAAGTCATCTAAAAGAAAGCCAAACATTTTTTAAGCAATGAAATTATAATTGATAATTATTGTATCAAGTATATAAAAATAAGCTCCACAACCATTATAATTTCATTCTTCTTCTGCAATTTGCTTTAAAAATATTCATTATAGTTTTTCTGGTGTAATTAATACATTATTTTTAATATTTTATATATTCTGTTAACTTGTACATTCTGGATATATTATTTTTCTTGATTTATTATAAGAAATAGTTATTGATATTATTAAGTATTATAGATCAAGAAAGTATGTAAGAAATAAAAATAGATATTTATCAAGTTTATAAGAAAAAACAAAATTTGTTTCTTATATAAAATTTAACCATTTTGCAAACAGATAAAATAAATTAGTTTATTATAATGAACAGCAATTAAATGAAAAATGTAAAATTTTAGATTTTTATGTACTAATAATAAAAGTCCCCATATTTAAAAGTTAAATCCAAAGTTAAAAACTAAACCAATTTCCCAAATAGCACTTCTCAATATACTGTATTTATCCAATAGGATGATAATATATAAGGTGCATTCAAGTTATAAAATAATGTACAAGGTGCATTCAAGTTATAACACCTCCAATTTTTTTTTCTCAGGACTGGAAACAGATAGAAACATGTGGTTTGTTTTAAAATACGCATGCACTCATTGTGAATGTGTGACAGAGATGGCAGCACTGTACAGCACACAGAACTCTAGCGGCAGCAGTGAGTGAGGACTGTTTTTGATACTTAACCCTTAACTGGTATCGTAAATTTTTCAAACGTAACTGGTATCATGGGGGCTGCGCGGCCCCCAAGCAAAATTTGCCCTTAGAAAGCAAGTTTAACAATGTGACAGTTCAAAAGTGCATAAATGCTAAATGGAACCCTTCTTTAGTATAATCAACTTTTATTTATTTACATAATTTTCTTTACTTAATTATTACAAGAGATCACAAAATTGTTACAACTTTTGGTGTATGCTTTTTTTAACAAAACAAAAATCTACCCTATTGTAAGTTTTTACCAAAGATATTTTTTTTCTTATTCTTAAGAAACTAATCTTATAAAAAAGTATCTCTTATAGCCTCTAACTATCACTTGTTAAAAAACCACAGGTAATATAATCACTTCTATTTTTAAGACTCAGGAACATTTTAACGCAATTACGTAGTTCAGTCTTGAGAGTTATCACACAGTATTTTTGTACTACTATGCACTTTGCAAATAAATTTCAAACAACTGTTGCACTTAGTAGCATATTTACCATCTTTTATTCCAGCACAAAATGACAACATACTCTTTTCAGGAGATTTCGGCTTGATCTAGCAATTTGTATAATATTATCATCTATTAGTAGTTCAAATGATTCTTTGGTAGTCATTTTGAATTTTTGATGCAAGGTTGAGATATCTTTGCAAAATAATTGTAAAAATAAAAAAAAACATAAAAACACATTTCCACAAAAAACCAACATAACTGGTATCGTGGGGGCTGCGCGGCCCCCAGAAGATACGTAGCTCCACCCTTGTAAGTGCTACAGGGCCGAACATTTGGCACTCGCTAAGAGTCGCGACATAATGAGATTACATAAAATGGCAGCTGCGCACGATATTTAGATTTTTAGAAAATCGTAAAAATATGACGCGTGGGGCCGCGAGGCCCCCAAGAAACCAGTTAAGGGTTAAAATGGTGATGTTTTCATTACAAGAACAGCGTGTAATCATTTGTTTTCTCCATTTGAGTGGTGTGACACTGATTGAAATTCATCACCAGTTGAGTGAGACATGTGGTGATAGTGTCATGGATGTGTCTAATGTGCATTCATGGGTGCAACAGTTCAAAGAAGGCAGAATGTTGTGTGACAACAAACCAAGACAATCTTGGCCTCTCACCAGCCAGTCTGACAACATGATCGAGCAAATGGAGAAAGTTGTTTTGGAAGATTGCTGAATGAGTGTGGAACACAGCACCTCCAAAGTTGGCATTTCTGTGGGATCTGTGCACACAATCCTGCATGAAGACTTGAAAAGACCAGTACATCAGGCAAATGCAATGTTGCAGTTTTTTCATGACAACAACTTTGAAGTGATTTCTCATGCTCCCTACTCACCTGACCTGACTCCTAGCAACTTTTGGCTGTTTCCAATGATGAAAGACACTCTCCGTGGTTGCACATTCACTAGCCGTGCCGCTATTGCATCAGCGATTTTCCAGTTGTCAAACTAGACTCCTAAAGAAGCATTCACAGCAGCCATAGAATTATGGTGTCGATGTTGTGAAAAATATGTATGGCTGCAGGGAAATTATGTCGAGAAGCGACACAAGTTTTACAGTTTTTGTGTGATTAGTTTGTGAGAAAAAAAATCGGAGATGTTATAACTTGAATGTACCACATATTATAATATTGTCATCATACCAAAAGACAGATAGATTATTGTCTTTTCCTGGATACTTCTTACAATTATTTACACAGCAATTAAATGTATTTTATTTTATTGTACATATTGGGTCCATTTTCTAGTAAAACCACTTTGTTAAAAGATGGTTAAGCTTTTTCTTAAAGCAGAAAAAGCTTATTAAGTTAACTTCTTTAAGTTAGCTACTGCAGCACTAGTGCAGTGAAGTTCAAAGTGCCAAAAACAGAAGTTAAGATGGCTGCCATCATAAATTATATGCATATTACATACTTCAAATGAAGATTGTGACATACAAAAATGTTTTTTGAACTGGTTATCTGAAAAATTAGAAATGCACTTTTCCATATAATCTATTCTGACATAAACATTTTCAGATTTATTAATAATGGTGAAAGTACATGTTATATTGTTGTTGTTTACCACATAAATAATTGCATTTTTACACAATATCGAATTTTTCTGATCGGCTGTCTCTGATATATCAATACATTAGCTATTTGTACCAAAAGAAAATAGAATAAATGACAGTATTCTTAAAAATTTTTTAAAAATGTAGAATAAACACACTTCTGTTTGCAAGTGCCATATTGTTTAGCATTACAGAAAGCCATCATATAGGCTTATCACCAGAAAGGACATGTTTCATATGAGATAAACAATAAAAACATTGACATCATAAATTCCCTGCATCAGTTCTTTTTCCACAAGTCCTGCCAAAAACGATAGATTGAGATTTTACTGTAAATTCCTAAACACTTTGTGAGATATGAAAGGGTTTTCATTAACCCACTAAGTCAAACACCCAACAAACTAAACATGCAGTAGATATGAAAAAAAAATCAATTTTTTTATGCATGATATAAGTATATAAAAGTTCAAACAAGGATGCTAACTCCAGGTTGGTTACACCTGTAGTAACCTCAAACTCAGTTGGTGGAACAATTACAAAATTAATAAATGACCACAACACACCAAGTTGCAATAATTCTAATCTGTACAATACACAAGAATAATTATTATAAAAATAATATCCCTATAACTAACCCTTAATACTAAACTTATGCTAATATGGAAAAATAAAGATAGGGGGCAAGTAATAGTAAAGATGATTGATTGGACAGAACAAAGATACCTAAGTCCTGCAAACATCTTTCAGTCCTCATTGTCATGAGGGACCCCAAAGAGATTCTTGCACAAATTAACACTTTCTTCTTTTCTCCTCAGTTCCCAAGGGTTTTGATAACCAATCTATCAGTCACTTATTCAAAACTCGCAACTGGTCAAGTTGATACAGAATCCAACACACTAACTTCAGTCCAGGAATTTCAAGGGTTCCCTGTTGAAGTTACAACTTTATCTGTATACTTGGGTATCAGACAATTTCATAAACCTGCCCTCAGGTAACCTCTCACTCTATATTGGTTATTCCAGGAAGTGGCCTTAACCACAAAAAGGAAGAATTAATGAGATTAGAAAGTTTTAGAAGATAGAAAGAACAAAGACATGGAAAAATGTAAGAACAAGAAGACAAAAACAGGCATATGGTGTACAGCCAGAACATCATTCAAATTCAACATACTCAGATATATTCACATTAGTTTATTATGGTGCAATTGCTAATAACATACCAGGTTATAAAGTACAAGTACAGACAGACTCAATCAAAACAGAAAAATTATAAGCCTGACTGACAAAGAAGACTAGAAATACAAATAAATAACATTAGACAATAATTAAGCAGGGTATGCTTAATTATTACACTAAATTATACACTAAGCAGGTTATACACTAAAAACAATATCACAAAGACTTAAATGATACATCAGTTAATCTGTGGAATTTTGAGATTAACACCAGAGCAATGTTGTAGATGCATAAGGAATGTTAAACAAAGCAATTTTATTTTGTTTTATGTTCTTCAATGCACAAGAATTTTGTAAGAATTCAAAACCTGTATCTATGAAAACAACAAAATAAAGTATTCAAAAACAATAAGAAACTTTTCTACAGATAAATAAATACCAAGCCAAGAACAAAACATGTGAAAACTCAATCAGTGTCTTGTGCATGTTTTATTCTTTGCCCTGTATTGAAATAAACATAGATGAAATGCAAAATAAAATATGAAAAACATACGAGTGGAAGAAACCTGGTGTAGAGAACATGGAACATTCACGTTTTCTGATATGAAAAATTTACATCTCTGCACCAGAAATTAGTCAAACATTTTACACATGCAATCAGTAATCCCCAAGATATGCCTTAAAGAGGAGAGGACATCATGTATATAAAACCCAAAAACAACAACACTAAAGATCCTAGACACTACACACTAGATCCTACAACCTTGTCAGATACTACACTACAAAACACCCAGATCTTGCATAACAAGCAAAATATACTATCATATTGAACAAGACAACATACTTGGAGTGCAAAGAACAGCTACTCAAAGATTTAGTTATTCTGTGACAAACATACAAATGTGGGATGAATGTACCATAAATATATATTTATGGTACATTCATCCCACATTCATGATTACACACACTACATATATGTAAAATATATCCAACAGTTATTAAATTTTTAGAAAATATATGCAACATTGGAGAACAACACTGCATCAAAGACTTCATAATGCATACTGTGACAATGCATGAAGCGCCCCTATGCTTCTGCACCATAGGACTGAAGGGTCAGCACCACTTTGTTGATGCCATGTCAGGATTCTGACACCACTGTGTCTTTAAGGACAGACACAGAAACCTTAATGGCCACTATTTTCATTTTGTGCGAGTGGTCGCATTTGTAGATGATTGGATTCAGGATAGAGATGATCTGAGAGACAGTGTGCCCAAAAGAAATGCACTCAACTATCAGGTTAACGTCAACAAATACCCATTTATTTACATATAAGCTTAGGAGTCTGTAAGCGAGATAGAGTTTACCCTTAGGTGCGTGAGGATAAATACCTGTAATTGTTATACACTTGATAAGCTGGTTCCTTGTTTTTTGATTATGTAGACAGTCTCTAGATTTGTCCGGATGGCAGACATTTCAATAGTTCAATGTAAGATCTTTGAACATGTCCACCTAGGTCAACATGTCTAAGATCATGTTGACCTAGGTGGCAATTGGCAGCAATGATGGGGGTTAATCCAAGACAGTAGGCAGTAGGGGGGGTTAATCCAAGACAGGAGCAAACACTTAAAGTCGACCAATTCTTGATGATGGATGAACTTCCTTTTATTCTGGGGCCCTCCCCCTTAATGTTCATGCCCTTTTCTTGGTAAATTGGTTCTACGGTCCAATGGCAATTTTTCCATTAGGTACTGGTGATGCATTCAATGTGTCACCTTGGACAAGTCTGTGGGAAAAGATATAATCATATCTCTATGGTTTTCTTTTGAAAGAATTTTATTCAAAAAATTTTTTTGAAAGAAAAAAAATTGGGCTCTCACAATACCTTAAAACAAATCAAATACATATAAGGCAAAGCATTTTCTATGCAGATTACCTATATCTGATTAGTCTATCTTGTCTTAAATTCATTTCCAATAGATTAAACAACACAAAATATGGATTCAACATTAAACGAAAAAAACATTATTCATATTATCCTATCTCATGTATATAAATTATGTAAAACTCTATGAATCCACACTTGCAAACTAAATTGCCTGTTAAAAATTACATATTCTTACTTCTTCAGCATTGGCATAAACAAATGCAAAACATTGCACATAAAAATGGAATTCTGAAGATGATCTTGCAGTTGGAAATGGAGACATTATTGAATCCTTGAAGTGAGGTCTACAAATACTTTGGATTCCAACACAGTTCTTGGATTCCACACAGAACATGCACGAATAAAACAGACTACCAAAGGCAGATTGAACTCAATATGAATTTCTGTTTTTGTTCTGTTGTTTTATTTATTTTATTTGATTAGTTTTTATTTTTTAGTTTGTTTCTCGTAACACAGTTGAATGCTAAACATACATTTAAATATGTTGTCCCAATACTGACAATATTCATATGACACAGAACTAATACAACTCCAAAAGAAAATACAAACAACATTAACAAAACACAACAAACACCATCCTAAGTTCTCCATAAAATGACCGATCCTCCTCTTAAAGATGTATGAAGCCACAAAATATAAAATATTTACTACAAATACAGACACTTCGAGAGTATTTCTACAAAATGAAGACAAATCACAGTTACGCAAAGCTGTAACTCAGGTGTCCAACCTTTTTGTTTCTCTGGGCCGCATTGGAAGAAGTCAAGGAGTTTTGGGCCACAAGTATATATAATATATACTTGTGGCCCAATATACAAGTATATTTAAAAATTAACATGTCTAGATTATTATAATAAGTATTAAAACTTTATCAAGAAAAAAGGATATTTTAAAAAATTACTTCTACAGACATCTTACTTCTACTTACATCTTGGAAATAGATAAATTCATTTATTATAAAAGAGACTAAAGAAAATTTATTTGAAAAACACAAATATTTGTTTTATTTGGGTCTTTAATTAATAAAAAGCGATGAAACACCATTTTAAAGTGCACTTTTATTCAATTAATATAATTATAAATAATATGTAGCCAAAAAAGTAGCCAAAGCGCCAAATGATAATTTTTACATCAAGCAAAACAAAAGTAGCCACATTTGGCGCAATGTAGCCAAATCTTGCAACGTTGGAAGAAATACTAAATAAAGCTGGAGTTGTGAATCAAAGGATTATAGACCCAAGTGCGGGGAAAAAGAGGCAAATGACAAAAGATAAAGAAGTGAAAAAGGTTGAAAAATTATGGGTCCATGTTTGCTTAACAGAAGATCTATTTAACGTTTCTCACTACTACATTTTTTGTCCTTTCTCATCTTTCCCTCCTTTTCCCAAATTTGGGTCTATAATCCTTTGAGTCACAAATCCAGCTTTATTTAGTAATCCTCATTTCCAAGTATTTGAAAATATTTTCTTTCCACTCAAAAATAAAATATGAATAAAGGTTTACAGCTCTGTGAAACTTTTTTTTTGAGTTTATGCTGTTGAAATAAATAAAAAATTAAAACATTTGTCGGTTTTGTTTACACGTTTATTGGGCCGCATTGGAACTTGCCTTGGGCCGCATGCAGCCCGCGGGTTGGACACCCCTGCTGTAACTCTTAGTTACACTGTTAAACCTACACAATATTGACCTGGATCTAACATAGTAAACAAAAGACACACATCATCAAGCAGTCTTGGGTTTGGAAAAATCTCCATCCGAACATTGTCAGCCAGGATAAAGAAACCTTTGATAAATCAATTACAGACTTAAATATTTTATTTTTTGTTAAATTTACTAAATTTCTTAGTGGCTGTGGCATTGTGATTAAAAAACATTTTANCAAACTTTTAAGACCTTGATCTGAATAACAATTTTAATTCCAACATTTCTTTTCTTCAAATATAAATTTATATTTATTTGTTTTTATAAACAAATTTTTAATAAAATGTTTATTTGAAAAAAATAAAATATATAAATGAATGAATTTCTTAACAATATTAAAAAATTTTATCGAAAGTTTATGAAGGGCACCACATATTTCCAAACCGATCTGGTAAATCTGTATGAGGAATGTTCCAAATCCATGGTTCGTCTAAGTTAAAAACAGAATTATTAGAGAAACTATTTTAATAATTTAGAATAAAAAATTATTATTATATAATATTAAATTACAATTCTTATAAAATTATAAAATAACAACTTATTAAGCATCACCAAAAAATATTCAAAACAATAAAAGTATTCAAGTTTCTTTCATAAAAATTTTCCATTTGATAATGAGGATTCTTTTATATGATAAACAAAAATATTTCCTGTAATATTTCTATAAAAATTTATGTAATTTAAAAAGGCATTAAAGTCAAAACCAGAAGAAAAATTGATAAAAATGTGAAAAACTCTTCACTTAAACTTTTGGTAAAAATTTCAATTAAAAAATTATTTTAAAAACTTGAGAAAGTAAGTTTTAAAAGGTACAATAGAACAGTAATAGAACCAGATGCATGGCTATTATCATTATGTGGTGTAGGAATCATTTGCATCTCAAACAACTGTAAACACAAAACTAATTTGGAAAGTATTAAATAAATACATAATTTCTAGCAAAATATATGCAAACTATGACACACTTTTAAATCAAAATGTGCTGTAAGTATTTCAAATTATCAATTAAACCTTAAAAATTAGAGACAAATAATGGTGGCACATCTGGTTTGCAGATTGTGAAGTTAGACTTTCACATTTAGCAGAATATAGATCAAATGTCATAGATGAAACTGATTTTGATTAGCTGTGTTTGGTATTTCTTAATGCTTATTCCTTTATATGGGTTGACCCAGACCACCTGTACACTCCTTTTAAAGTAAAGGGAAGTGAGTGAGCTTCATCAAAAAATCTAAAAATTTTTAAGTAAATCAGGTATGCTCTATCAAATGGTGACATTTTCAACTTCCAGAACTGGCCAAAAATGGGCTATCTGGTTTGGAAATTGAACTTTTTAATTATATTACAAAATATTTTTATTAATGTATAAGATATTTTCTTACTTTCATAGTATCATTTTTCTTTGTGTATCACACTTTCAATTTTATAGTCAATGGACATTTTCAGAAAAAATGTTTGAGACAAAAATTTTATTTTTTTGAGTTTAGTCCAAGTCTAAATTAAAAATACAATGTTTCATTTAACTCTTTAAGCATGAAATTGGCCTTATCCATTCAAAACCAAATCGGATGTTGGAAAAGTTGTGTAACTGGTTTTGCTATACAAGTTCTCCATGTAGCCTGAGGGATAAAAACAATTTAGTCCCTAGCTACATAGTAAAAAAAAGTTTTCAGAGCTTAAAGAGTTAATATAGGCAAATATACAGTTAATGATTGTTTTGGAATCTTTATTGTCACTTCATTTCTCTTCTGAATGCTTCACCCATTTGGGGTTTTATGAATTGATATTTATCCATTATGGATTACAGAATTATCTTATACACGAAGTAAAAATTTGTATTTTACATTTATGCTACTGCAAGAAATTTACAATCTGCTTTCACCATAAAGTCATTATATAATATAAATTCATTTTGAACACTAATATTCCAAATGTCTCTTTAGTCCAGCAACCAGAAGACATAAAAAATACCATTAGTTAATACTGTTTAGGGCTTAATAAAGGTATTATTATTAGATTATTTTAAAAAATTTTAAGATGTAAATATGAACAGTTTATGAAAATAAAACAGATGATTTTCTGAGTTTTAAATGTATGACTTATACTGCTATACTATAGTAGTAAACATCTGATACACTTTGAAGTATATTTTATTTTTACTGATAAATTTAGGTATGATACATTTTGGAGTATATTTAAAATTTAAATCAGAAATTGTTATTGAAGAAATATAAATGTAATAAATAAATTTATAGGTAAAATAAAATATACTCCAAGTGTATCACACTTATACTACTGACATTCACTAAACATGTGGACCTGACTTTGAGAGTTAGTGTTGGAATCTCACATTCTGAAGAACTAGTGATAGTGAAACAACTCTCTACTTGACACACCACCTGAGTGACTTCTCCAGTATTATTCTCATTCTGAGCTCTCAGATGGATATATAACCATAGTCATTGCCTTATCTCCTACCTCTCTTCAACTGGGCTACATCTTTTGTGAATGTTTCCTTACATTTTTATGCATTTTTAAACAGCAAAAGTTTTATCATTTATACTACAGTTGCATGATGTATTTGGTCAATGATTCCGTATCATAAATTTGTATATGCATTATCATCAAAAACTACAATTTAGTGATAAGACAGATTTAATGCATTGCTTAGTATTTCAATATTTTCCATAACTTTTATTCTTTCATAATATTATGAACTCTTTCATCACTTAAAGACTTTAATATATTGAATAATTTAAATTTTATTAATAATTTTAGAAATTATTCATTTAGTGTTAACTCTATTAATGAAGTTAAAGAAACTCATCTTAGAAAGGAGTTAGAACAATTAATTGAAGATAAAAAAGTAACAGAAGGGAAATTAAAGCATTTGGAAGAGGAACTTATTGAACAAAATAAAACATATGCACAAAGTGAAGAAAAATTTAAGGTATAAGTTTCAATACATACTTGATAATTTTCTAAGACTAAATAGCATAAACAAAAATATTATTGTTTTCAATAGAAAATAAAATAAAAACTTTGATTTAAATATGTATAATTTTATTTGAAATATAATGTATTTAATTCATTTTAAATTAAAATTGTTCAAAATTATTCTTTTAATCACTATATCAGTGTATTTCTATTAATAGAACTTATCATACTGGTGTACAAGATTGCAGACTCACAGTTACACAGATTAAAATTGTTTTATTTTCAATTACCTGAAATATATATATATTCTATTTATCACAGAGGTCATTCACTTTTCCAATGTAAAGAAATGTGAAACATAGGCAATTTCTAACAGAAAATAGAGTTTTATAGAATTTTTTAAGATGGGAGTTAGATGCTTTTTTTAAATTTTTATTTTGTAGCAAGATCCTATCACTCTATTGTAATTTTTCTAGAGACTGGAAAAATTACAAGAGCTATTTACAGTAATTTAAAATACTAAAAGTAATTATAGTATATTAATTTAATTTTTGTTCATTATTAATGAATTTCTTTTATTAGAAACAAATACCAACAAAGAGTTTTGGAAATTCATTTCAGTTCGGTTAGTAGTCTTAAAAAAATCTGTCTGGCATTAATGGTAAATTTTTAATTTAAATTATAAGTTGGTAATTGAAATTCTTTATAAACATTTAAAATATGAACTCTAATGTATAAGCTCCATTTCTATGCAAAAAATGAATAATGATTCATACAAAAAAATTTGGCAGGCACTAAGTAGAATCTAACATTTATTAGTAGTATACTGAATGTTGTAATTAGCTAACTACCACCAAAGCATATTTGTTTTCTAACAAAACTAAAAAACAAAGACTAATTTCATCTCAAAAACACTTATTTTTAAACATATTATAAATTTATGTAACAGTGTTTATAGAATTTAATTTAATAAATACTGTTTCTAACAACTAATTAGGTTATGAATGTTTTTAGGAAGATGCTTATACTGTATAATATAAATAGGTAATAAATAAATAATGCCTTAGGTAATAAATAAATAAATAAAATCTCTACATTTACACTTATCTTACTTAATCTTTACTCTTTATCACTTACTTAAGGACATAGATGCATATTAATTAAAATTGTTCAGTTCTAATAAAAATAAGTATATACATCTTTTTATATCTATCATGAGTGAATCAATTAATACAAAATGCAAATGCATATTTGATTAAATTATTTGTGTTCTGTTCAAAATAATTTAAAGTCATTTAAAGAAAATATAGTATAATTTTTCTTCAATGTTTTTAAATGCACTGTAATAAATTATGAGGAAATAAACAATAAGAATAGTCAAACTAGAAAAATAAATACATGCTGTAGTTGATGTTGGATTGTACAAAATATTTTCATATTTTAAATTCATAAAAAATTTCATATTGTAATAAACAAGGTCCAGATTTTTATGCGGTTAAATTTACTATTTTATGTGCACATACAGTATATAACACAAGAAATAATCAAAATATACTCTTAAATATTCTCTCAAAACTAATTACATATATGTTACATAAATAAATGTTTAATAAATGATATGTTATTTACATTATTTATTGTAGGAAAACTTAATCATTACAATATACAATGAAATATTTTGAAAAACTTTTTTAGTGAAGGAGAGTCAGTTTGGTCTAACAAGACTTTTGTACCTTGATAATAATCTCTCTACATCACAACATAGCATCTCTTATGTATGCCCCAATTATATTTTCCTTGAACTTACTATAAATCAAAAGTTTTACAGGATATTGCTTTACCCAGAATCACAGCATTTATGCTGCAGATTGTTTTCCATTCCATTCCTGTATAGCACAGTTTTTTAATTTTTCCTTCAAAGTGATTTTACACATTCAGGTGAACACCTGGATGTGTAGGTACTATTTCACATATAGTACATATTGATTTTATTAATTGCCAAGTTGACTAGAATGATTGATTCATTGCAGGGCTGGTTTGGCATTGGTTTTTTGAGCCTAAGGCCAAGGCTCTGTATTGAAAATTTGATAATAGAATTTGTTGTTTCAGAGATGTATTAATACAATAAATATTTTAATTAAATTTATATTGATTCTTTGTCCTTTTATCATTGCAAATTATATTTAATAAAATTATATGACTTTTTTGATAAAAAAATTATTTTTTTTCAAATATTTGGGGTCCCCACTAATAACTTATTCCTGAGGCACACAAAACCTCCAGCCAGCCCTGATTTGTTGAGATGAAGCCTCCCTTCCAACTTGACACCTTGCTTTGATGCTGTTACTTCAAGACACTCCAGAACTGCAGATGGCATCTTTAGGATTGAAAGCTTTGACAACTTGATGTACTGTACTGTGCATTATAAATATTGTCAGCATAATAGATGACAGCAAATGATAGCCATGCACCTGAACATCTTGGTACAGGCTCTGGTGAAATACACATATTTGGAAGCATCCTTAAAAATTCCTGTCATTCTTTTGGAGCCTTCATGATGACTTTTTGTATTTGGCAATCAATTTATTGGCACCAGGAAATGTCACACAAACATTTTCAAAAATTCTGCTAAATGCACTAATCATGTAAAATGAATCATATTGGTATAAAACACTTTCAGCACATTGGCTGCTTTGAGATGTAATTAATGGCATCAGACACAAAAATATACACTTTGTTATATATTCTATTTGGCCACAAAATTTGTAGTGCATCATTTATGTATTTCATGATGGTTGAATGATTGTTTCTGTGAATGTAGTTTGGAATAAATATATATTTTTAGTTTCTGCTTTCAAAGGCATTAATTATCAAGCATGTCAACTATTACATTAACAACATTCCTACCAAGTGGTTTCATTAAGATCTGTGCTTTCATCATTTCATCAACAAATTATCAGAAATTTTTTCCTTCACTATTTGTTCTGATTATATTGATGATTTTGTTGTACAATTCACAGGCATAATTCTTTTGAAGAGTTGATTCATCTGGTACTTTTTCATTTGTATATTTCTCAAGGAAATTTTTAAACACATTGATGAGCTTGTGAAATGGATTGTTGCTGGTAATCAATGCTTTATGTAAATTGTAACAAAACTGCTACTTATCCTGATGATGTGAATTGCTTAAGCAGACACTGTTTTTGTCTTCCATTTGCAAGTAAATGTGATTTTTAAAGTCGTGCAAAGTATCCCCACATTATAGTATTTACATATACAGAAAAAAATGCCAAATTTTTTGCATTTTTTAACATTTCAAAGCCTTGAAGCATCATTCTTTCACATGCAATGCTTTGTTGCATGACCAGTAAAGAAGAACAAGTACTATCAGTTGAAAAAAGGCTCCTCTGAACTCTTCAACATACAGTCTACATTTAGAACCATAAGATAAATTTCCTCTAGACATGATTGGACTTCTGAAAATTGTAGCCAATTAAATCAAAGATTCTTTATAAAATCAATTCAATTAGAATGTATGAAGTCAATTCAGGTTTGAAGGAAGTAACTTCTAAACAAATCCCAAGAAAGATAGAGAGCATGCACTGAGGAATGAAGTGATGTAGTAGTTGGTTTTGAAAATTCTCAAAAGCAAGAAAATATGCTTTAATAGGCAGAATATTGAAAATATGCTTTTACATTTGAAATATGCACATAAATGCATTTATAACTCTTGAATCATTTGGACTTCCGTTTTAATACTTATTTTAAGGAATATCAACCGAAATTCAAATATGCATTTGTATAAAATTTCAAGCTCTAGTATTAAACAGATATATAATAGTTCATTGTTCTTAGATCTAGTTAGTCATCAGAAGATATCATACAATACTAATTTTTTTAGTACTGATAAAACTATATATCTCAATTTTCAAATCAAACACTGAATTAATCAAGTTACAGAATCCCATACTTTGAAAGAAATTAAACTATTAAATTAATAATTTTTATAAATTTGGTAATAGAGATATATTTACCACAATCTGTTGAGAATTTTAATAATTAAATAATTTTAATTGATTCTTTGCTATAACTTTCTAGAATAACACTTAAACTTGAATCTGATGCAAACCAATCATGCCATTTAGATTCTAGAAACTTATATCTAAATTCTTAAATATTTAGATGTGATAATTATTTAACAATATAGTTAGTTGTTATGTTCAGCCCTAAATCTTCATGGCTAAAAAGTAACTGAACAGAAGTATGCTGTATCTAAACTATTATACATCTAGATGACATACAGATTCCAAAGTCTATGTAGTTTATGTCAGGCAATATGTTCATCAAGACCATTTCAGTATGTTAAATGAATGAACATTTTAATTGATTATACTTTTCTCTTTTTATTATTCAATATCTGTTGGCAAATTTTGTTTTCACTGTCTGCTGAGATTCATTAAATATGCTTATTATATAATATCTTTAGTCTGTTCTTATAAAATAGTGATAATGTTTTTCTATAATGACAGGATTGATTTCATCTAAAACAGCTTACAGTAATTAAATAGTTGGTAAGTTTACTAAATTTACTATGTAATTCAAAATCTATTTTTACAATTACAACATACAAAAGAAAAAAGATAAAAGTTCATCTAATTGTGATTTTTTTGTGAAATTTTTGATCCAAGAACAATTGTTATTTTGAAGAAATTTACACATAATTTAAAATTTATTATCTGTTATCTCTTAAATCATTATTAAAGAGAATGACATTTTTCTTCATTTACCATATATGATGCTATTTTTCAATGAATTCAGACATATTATTGTGAGAATTGAATTTTCTGATGTTTTTCATGGCTATTCTATACATTGATTACTCTGAAAAGTCAGAATCAGATTCATTGCACTTAACTAATATTTTCAGAAATTTTTTGTACTTGCTTCAGGTGAATCTCTCTAAATTAGAAGTGTCCATTGTTTGATTCAATTGTTTTTAAGTAGATATAATTTTTTTATTTATGATTTATTTTTAAAACAATAATGACATTAAACAATTTTAATGTCATTATTGTTTTAAAGTTTGGATCAAATGATGAGATGTTATAATCCTAAAAAATGTTTTATCCAGTAATTAACAAACTGCTTAAAAGTGATTAACATTGTGATGTGGATGGTAAAATTATATATATATATATATATATATAGATTTTGTTTAAAAAAAGTTGATTAAAGTTTAACCTCAAAGTTTTTAATGATGATAGAATACATAAAAATGATTAGAATTGGAATAAACATAGTTTAAACCAGTCATCATTGAAGATATAATATACTTTAACAGGATACAATATATTTTAAAAATGTAACATATGTTCAATGATGATTTTTTTCTTTTATTTAAGTTGTTCAAAAATTTCTGAAATAGAACTTAGTTCTAATCTTTCAAAAAATTATTATATATGATTCAATTGTAACATAGAGACTTAAATAAATAAGTAATTATAATCTGTTTAAAATTTCATCTTTCTCTATATTCAAGAACAATGATTATTGAAACTTTCTTGCTATGTACTGTTTGACAGCATCAATAATAATTATAAACGAATCAACAAATTTTATCATATAAAATGTTTTTCAAGACTAAGTTCAGTTCATTAACAGATTTTTAAACATTAATTGAACAAAAACAACATTTTCAAATATTTGAAGTTAACAGGATTCAAACTTACAAATGTAGTGAGCACATGACATTTAAATCTTTTAAACTGGAAAAGGCAAGGGTTTGAAATATAACATAGAACCTAAGTTAACTTAGGTTCTATGGTATTATTTCTAAGTTAACTTAGGTTCTTTAGGTTAGGGTTCTATGTTATATTTATTATAAAGAAAATTTGAAAACAGCAAAATTTTTATATAATAGGACTATCTGAAAAAATAAATTTAAAATATATAATAGCTTTTAAAGTAATTATTAAAAATTTTAGTATTCATATACAACTACATTTCAAAATAATGAAATATTGCTGTTTTTCAATTGACATCATAGCATTCATGTTAAAAATAATAATGTTACTTTATTTATTACATTGTTTCTCATTTTTATCATATTCTATACATTTCATCTCTATTTCTTCAAAAAATCAGCTCAGTATTGTGTATAGTTCTATTACAATTAAATTTTACTTTTTTACCTATTATTTCATTAGTAACCACATTTCAAAATCATGGAAATATGATTATATAATGGTATATAAAGTGAACTAAAAATTATTTTTATTTCACTTTATATACAACTTGTATATATTAATATATTGATGTCAGTTTTAATTAATATTATGTTGGACCTCCTTTGGCCTTAATTACTGCCTTTATTTGATGATGCATTGATTCAATTAGTTTCTCACACTGATCAGGGTTCCAAACAGATCACCATTTCTGTTAATTCATTTTTAGTTGATGGTTGAACTGTTTGCACCCTTTATTTGGTAACATTCCATGTTTTTTCAATTGGGTCAATGTTAGGGAATTGCATGCATGGCCAAGTCAAAACACTAATGTTTTGCTGCCAAAACTATTCTTTTACAGCAGGGGTCACCAAACTTTTTCACAGCGGACCAGATAACAGATAATGACAAGCGTGGGCTGCATAACCATTTTGTTCAATACTGAATACACAAAAAATAAAAAAATCCGACATATTTATTTACTAATACACAAACATAATCGCTGCAGCAAGCTCATAATCGCTTTTTTTAGAAACTTCATTGCAGGTACTTACACAAAAAGCACTCCAATATCCAAAAAACACAAAAAGTCAAATTTTTTATTTCATTGATTTTTCTAAAAATTATATTACTGTCAAATGCAAAAATCAGATTGGACCAATTTTGGCATTTTTACTTACACTTATTTTAATTTTTTATACATAGTAAGTTTATTTACAATCTATGATATTTCCATATAATATAAATAATTATATTTTAGCTCATTTGTGGCAGAGTGTGGCAATGGGCTGGACAAACTGACAAAGGCCATAGTTTGGTGAACCTTGCTTTACAGCATTGAAGTATGAGCTGGACAAAGTTTTGTTGAAATATGAATTCATCACCACCAAAAAGATCTTTTACTGATGATATAAGAAAATATACATCAGAATTGCCAGTTGTGTTTAAAAACAAAGGCTACTATTGCCTATGCAATGAAGCATACCCATGCCATTACAACTTTTGGATATTTAATAATATTTTAAACAGTTTGGATCATTGATTTCTCTTTCATGCCAAAATTGGGGTTCCTTGTCATCTAACATAACACAAAATTTTGATTCATCTGAAACTAATACTTTTTCCAGTCATCTACAGTCCTACGCTCTCTCCAGAATGACCTTTTCCTCCATTGTGATTTATTTAAATGAGGCTTCACCAATTGGTATGAGATTGGAATCCCATTTCTCTCAATCTTCACCATGCTGTGGATCTAGATGACTTGATTCCCTATCATTCTGTAATTTTGTTAGTTTTCCAACATTTTAAAATCAATTCTTAATGGCCCACCTTCTGTAACATTTTATCATTTTGTTGAGTTGTGATGTGTTTTAGTCCACAGTTTTATCTTTTACTTATCAAGTTATCTTCATAGCATCTCATTACTTTAGAAACAGTTTCTTGACTAATCTGAAATATTCTGGCTATTTCATTTTGGGTTTTTCTTGTCATCCCAACTTTTTGTTTAACATTATTAGACAAGTCGTGTGTCAGACATTTTGTAACAGCAAGGAATGTGCAAATTAGTGTAAATAAAGTTATTTATATTTATATATTAAAAAACATGAATTATTATTATATTGATGTTTGTTACTAATAATCCATTATTTTAAAACAAGTAAGAAAGTAAAATTTAATTGTAAAGGAACTATACATAATACTGAGCTGATTTTTGGAAGAAACAGAGATGAAACATGATAAATAGTGTAATAAATAAAGTATCACATTCTCTCATTTGTAATATTATTATTTTTAACATAAATGCTATGATATCAATTGAAAAACAGAAATTTTCCATTATTTTGGAATGTAGTTGTACTTAATTTTTTAATGTTTAATATAATATTTATTCATTAAATGGTATATTTTAATATTTCATTGTAGGAAAGAGAGATGATTTTACAAGAAGAAATAATGAATTTAAGGCAGCAATTAAATCANAGACCCCCTATAACACTGTTGATTATTCCATTTTATATGAATTCTATGTTGTACGAGTCACTTAGATTTTACAAATACGTGTGCCGGGCTGTGAATGGCTCACATATTTGTAAAATCTAAGTGACTCGTACAACATGGAATTCATATAAAATGGAATAATCAACAGTGTTATAGGGGGGTCGACTGTAATAGATTTAAATGGTATAAATGTCAATATAAAAAATTTATGAATTATATATTTTAATAATATAGACTAAATATCATTTTTACATTTTTATCTACATATAAAACACTTACAATAGGATAGAAGGTAAATTTGTGTAAGTGTAATGGTTGCCTCCTACACAGGCACATCCCAATTTTCTGCAGGCCGTAGTTCTGACCACAGGTTGCTTCATAAAAAATGCTCATCTCATTGGCCTCTAATATCCCTTAAATTTATGACATCAAAAATTAACACTCTATATAATTACTTATAAGAATATTTGTGAGATTCTATTAGGAATTTAGGAAATTCCTAATCTTGTAAATAAAATTATTTACAAGACCACATTTTCTATTTATGAACTTCAAAGAAATTATTGATAATATTAATTTATTATTATATATCCTTTTTTCAATTTAAACTGTCTTATGATATAAAATTGAGTTGTTACATTCAATTAAAGAAAAAATATTAAATAATGCCTTAAGTGTAAATATAAAGTTTGATACATATATGTTTGAGCAAACTTAGAAAAAACTAGTGCAAGTTTTTAACAGAATTTCTGAAATCATAAAAATTACAAAAAAATTTTCTATATTTTGCCAAATATATACACATTATACTCTTTTGTAATTTATGTTTTGTGTGTACAATTCACAAGAAGAATTAACTGTAGATGGAATTGCAGACATAATCAGATATTGGCTACCTTACAGAGACACCAATGTAGAGTTTTGAAGACAAGCCATATTCCTTTAAATGATTCTATTAAGAACTCAAAAACAATATTAACTTTATTGAAACTTCTTGATCATTTAACATTATAGTCAGAAATTCCAAACATTTTCTTTAAGCTGTTTGTTTGTATGAAGAATGATTTCTTCTGCAAAGTTTTATGCAAGCAGCTTAGTTAATAAAAGCTATGAAATTTACCAGGCAATAATTCTTCACTGCCAGTCATTGTTAATAATTATATAGCTATTTTAACACAGACTGCCACTTTATTCTTGAATGATAACATTTATATTTGAATCTGAAATTTTAATACAGAACACAGGAAAAAATATGAACCAATTATTAAAGAATTACATGAGAAATTTGAAAAATAACACAAAACCGAGTTTATTATTAATCCAATATGGGTATTTTCAAATCATTGGAGCTAAGAAAACCAAACAATTTTCTAAACTACAGTGGTACCTCAGGATACGAACGCCCCAGCATACAAAATTTTCAGGATACGACATAAAATTCAAACATATTTTTCCTCCATGATACGAACAAAAACTCACCATATGACGTTACATTAGTTTGCAGCGCCATTTTTTATTCACTTCTGTTCATCGGTCTCAGTCCACGTGTTTGCTTCATAATGGAAGGATCTTGCTCGATAAAGGAAATCTTGAGGTATTATCAGAGAGTTACAGATTTTATTGAAAAGAAACATCCCGAAAAAGGTTCACACTGGCCGTATTGCTGCTCGGAGTAATGACATTTGCCTAAATCATTTTAGAAACATNAAAATATTTAAAATAATATTATATTAATAGAAAAGTTAATATAAAAGACCGGCTCAGGATCTTAAGCAAATCGAATGTGAAATTGGCCAAATGTCGATTTTTCGGGCCTCACACCAAGCCACCACGCTAAGATAGGTCCTGCACATTCGAATTTCTAAGTAAACTAATTTTAAAAAATTTGGAGGCCCACTAATAATTTTTTCCGGGACCTCGCAAAACCTCCATCCTATCTGAATATAAAATAAATTAAAGTACTCAATTATATTTAATAAAATTATATGACTTTTTTGATAAAAAAATTATTTTTTTTCAAATATTTGGGGTCCCCACTAATAACTTATTCCTGAGGCACACAAAACCTCCAGCCAGCCCTGATTTGTTGAGATGAAGCCTCCCTTCCAACTTGACACCTTGCTTTGATGCTGTTACTTCAAGACACTCCAGAACTGCAGATGGCATCTTTAGGATTGAAAGCTTTGACAACTTGATGTACTGTACTGTGCATTATAAATATTGTCAGCATAATAGATGACAGCAAATGATAGCCATGCACCTGAACATCTTGGTACAGGCTCTGGTGAAATACACATATTTGGAAGCATCCTTAAAAATTCCTGTCATTCTTTTGGAGCCTTCATGATGACTTTTTGTATTTGGCAATCAATTTATTGGCACCAGGAAATGTCACACAAACATTTTCAAAAATTCTGCTAAATGCACTAATCATGTAAAATGAATCATATTGGTATAAAACACTTTCAGCACATTGGCTGCTTTGAGATGTAATTAATGGCATCAGACACAAAAATATACACTTTGTTATATATTCTATTTGGCCACAAAATTTGTAGTGCATCATTTATGTATTTCATGATGGTTGAATGATTGTTTCTGTGAATGTAGTTTGGAATAAATATATATTTTTAGTTTCTGCTTTCAAAGGCATTAATTATCAAGCATGTCAACTATTACATTAACAACATTCCTACCAAGTGGTTTCATTAAGATCTGTGCTTTCATCATTTCATCAACAAATTATCAGAAATTTTTTCCTTCACTATTTGTTCTGATTATATTGATGATTTTGTTGTACAATTCACAGGCATAATTCTTTTGAAGAGTTGATTCATCTGGTACTTTTTCATTTGTATATTTCTCAAGGAAATTTTTAAACACATTGATGAGCTTGTGAAATGGATTGTTGCTGGTAATCAATGCTTTATGTAAATTGTAACAAAACTGCTACTTATCCTGATGATGTGAATTGCTTAAGCAGACACTGTTTTTGTCTTCCATTTGCAAGTAAATGTGATTTTTAAAGTCGTGCAAAGTATCCCCACATTATAGTATTTACATATACAGAAAAAAATGCCAAATTTTTTGCATTTTTTAACATTTCAAAGCCTTGAAGCATCATTCTTTCACATGCAATGCTTTGTTGCATGACCAGTAAAGAAGAACAAGTACTATCAGTTGAAAAAAGGCTCCTCTGAACTCTTCAACATACAGTCTACATTTAGAACCATAAGATAAATTTCCTCTAGACATGATTGGACTTCTGAAAATTGTAGCCAATTAAATCAAAGATTCTTTATAAAATCAATTCAATTAGAATGTATGAAGTCAATTCAGGTTTGAAGGAAGTAACTTCTAAACAAATCCCAAGAAAGATAGAGAGCATGCACTGAGGAATGAAGTGATGTAGTAGTTGGTTTTGAAAATTCTCAAAAGCAAGAAAATATGCTTTAATAGGCAGAATATTGAAAATATGCTTTTACATTTGAAATATGCACATAAATGCATTTATAACTCTTGAATCATTTGGACTTCCGTTTTAATACTTATTTTAAGGAATATCAACCGAAATTCAAATATGCATTTGTATAAAATTTCAAGCTCTAGTATTAAACAGATATATAATAGTTCATTGTTCTTAGATCTAGTTAGTCATCAGAAGATATCATACAATACTAATTTTTTTAGTACTGATAAAACTATATATCTCAATTTTCAAATCAAACACTGAATTAATCAAGTTACAGAATCCCATACTTTGAAAGAAATTAAACTATTAAATTAATAATTTTTATAAATTTGGTAATAGAGATATATTTACCACAATCTGTTGAGAATTTTAATAATTAAATAATTTTAATTGATTCTTTGCTATAACTTTCTAGAATAACACTTAAACTTGAATCTGATGCAAACCAATCATGCCATTTAGATTCTAGAAACTTATATCTAAATTCTTAAATATTTAGATGTGATAATTATTTAACAATATAGTTAGTTGTTATGTTCAGCCCTAAATCTTCATGGCTAAAAAGTAACTGAACAGAAGTATGCTGTATCTAAACTATTATACATCTAGATGACATACAGATTCCAAAGTCTATGTAGTTTATGTCAGGCAATATGTTCATCAAGACCATTTCAGTATGTTAAATGAATGAACATTTTAATTGATTATACTTTTCTCTTTTTATTATTCAATATCTGTTGGCAAATTTTGTTTTCACTGTCTGCTGAGATTCATTAAATATGCTTATTATATAATATCTTTAGTCTGTTCTTATAAAATAGTGATAATGTTTTTCTATAATGACAGGATTGATTTCATCTAAAACAGCTTACAGTAATTAAATAGTTGGTAAGTTTACTAAATTTACTATGTAATTCAAAATCTATTTTTACAATTACAACATACAAAAGAAAAAAGATAAAAGTTCATCTAATTGTGATTTTTTTGTGAAATTTTTGATCCAAGAACAATTGTTATTTTGAAGAAATTTACACATAATTTAAAATTTATTATCTGTTATCTCTTAAATCATTATTAAAGAGAATGACATTTTTCTTCATTTACCATATATGATGCTATTTTTCAATGAATTCAGACATATTATTGTGAGAATTGAATTTTCTGATGTTTTTCATGGCTATTCTATACATTGATTACTCTGAAAAGTCAGAATCAGATTCATTGCACTTAACTAATATTTTCAGAAATTTTTTGTACTTGCTTCAGGTGAATCTCTCTAAATTAGAAGTGTCCATTGTTTGATTCAATTGTTTTTAAGTAGATATAATTTTTTTATTTATGATTTATTTTTAAAACAATAATGACATTAAACAATTTTAATGTCATTATTGTTTTAAAGTTTGGATCAAATGATGAGATGTTATAATCCTAAAAAATGTTTTATCCAGTAATTAACAAACTGCTTAAAAGTGATTAACATTGTGATGTGGATGGTAAAATTATATATATATATATATATATATAGATTTTGTTTAAAAAAAGTTGATTAAAGTTTAACCTCAAAGTTTTTAATGATGATAGAATACATAAAAATGATTAGAATTGGAATAAACATAGTTTAAACCAGTCATCATTGAAGATATAATATACTTTAACAGGATACAATATATTTTAAAAATGTAACATATGTTCAATGATGATTTTTTTCTTTTATTTAAGTTGTTCAAAAATTTCTGAAATAGAACTTAGTTCTAATCTTTCAAAAAATTATTATATATGATTCAATTGTAACATAGAGACTTAAATAAATAAGTAATTATAATCTGTTTAAAATTTCATCTTTCTCTATATTCAAGAACAATGATTATTGAAACTTTCTTGCTATGTACTGTTTGACAGCATCAATAATAATTATAAACGAATCAACAAATTTTATCATATAAAATGTTTTTCAAGACTAAGTTCAGTTCATTAACAGATTTTTAAACATTAATTGAACAAAAACAACATTTTCAAATATTTGAAGTTAACAGGATTCAAACTTACAAATGTAGTGAGCACATGACATTTAAATCTTTTAAACTGGAAAAGGCAAGGGTTTGAAATATAACATAGAACCTAAGTTAACTTAGGTTCTATGGTATTATTTCTAAGTTAACTTAGGTTCTTTAGGTTAGGGTTCTATGTTATATTTATTATAAAGAAAATTTGAAAACAGCAAAATTTTTATATAATAGGACTATCTGAAAAAATAAATTTAAAATATATAATAGCTTTTAAAGTAATTATTAAAAATTTTAGTATTCATATACAACTACATTTCAAAATAATGAAATATTGCTGTTTTTCAATTGACATCATAGCATTCATGTTAAAAATAATAATGTTACTTTATTTATTACATTGTTTCTCATTTTTATCATATTCTATACATTTCATCTCTATTTCTTCAAAAAATCAGCTCAGTATTGTGTATAGTTCTATTACAATTAAATTTTACTTTTTTACCTATTATTTCATTAGTAACCACATTTCAAAATCATGGAAATATGATTATATAATGGTATATAAAGTGAACTAAAAATTATTTTTATTTCACTTTATATACAACTTGTATATATTAATATATTGATGTCAGTTTTAATTAATATTATGTTGGACCTCCTTTGGCCTTAATTACTGCCTTTATTTGATGATGCATTGATTCAATTAGTTTCTCACACTGATCAGGGTTCCAAACAGATCACCATTTCTGTTAATTCATTTTTAGTTGATGGTTGAACTGTTTGCACCCTTTATTTGGTAACATTCCATGTTTTTTCAATTGGGTCAATGTTAGGGAATTGCATGCATGGCCAAGTCAAAACACTAATGTTTTGCTGCCAAAACTATTCTTTTACAGCAGGGGTCACCAAACTTTTTCACAGCGGACCAGATAACAGATAATGACAAGCGTGGGCTGCATAACCATTTTGTTCAATACTGAATACACAAAAAATAAAAAAATCCGACATATTTATTTACTAATACACAAACATAATCGCTGCAGCAAGCTCATAATCGCTTTTTTTAGAAACTTCATTGCAGGTACTTACACAAAAAGCACTCCAATATCCAAAAAACACAAAAAGTCAAATTTTTTATTTCATTGATTTTTCTAAAAATTATATTACTGTCAAATGCAAAAATCAGATTGGACCAATTTTGGCATTTTTACTTACACTTATTTTAATTTTTTATACATAGTAAGTTTATTTACAATCTATGATATTTCCATATAATATAAATAATTATATTTTAGCTCATTTGTGGCAGAGTGTGGCAATGGGCTGGACAAACTGACAAAGGCCATAGTTTGGTGAACCTTGCTTTACAGCATTGAAGTATGAGCTGGACAAAGTTTTGTTGAAATATGAATTCATCACCACCAAAAAGATCTTTTACTGATGATATAAGAAAATATACATCAGAATTGCCAGTTGTGTTTAAAAACAAAGGCTACTATTGCCTATGCAATGAAGCATACCCATGCCATTACAACTTTTGGATATTTAATAATATTTTAAACAGTTTGGATCATTGATTTCTCTTTCATGCCAAAATTGGGGTTCCTTGTCATCTAACATAACACAAAATTTTGATTCATCTGAAACTAATACTTTTTCCAGTCATCTACAGTCCTACGCTCTCTCCAGAATGACCTTTTCCTCCATTGTGATTTATTTAAATGAGGCTTCACCAATTGGTATGAGATTGGAATCCCATTTCTCTCAATCTTCACCATGCTGTGGATCTAGATGACTTGATTCCCTATCATTCTGTAATTTTGTTAGTTTTCCAACATTTTAAAATCAATTCTTAATGGCCCACCTTCTGTAACATTTTATCATTTTGTTGAGTTGTGATGTGTTTTAGTCCACAGTTTTATCTTTTACTTATCAAGTTATCTTCATAGCATCTCATTACTTTAGAAACAGTTTCTTGACTAATCTGAAATATTCTGGCTATTTCATTTTGGGTTTTTCTTGTCATCCCAACTTTTTGTTTAACATTATTAGACAAGTCGTGTGTCAGACATTTTGTAACAGCAAGGAATGTGCAAATTAGTGTAAATAAAGTTATTTATATTTATATATTAAAAAACATGAATTATTATTATATTGATGTTTGTTACTAATAATCCATTATTTTAAAACAAGTAAGAAAGTAAAATTTAATTGTAAAGGAACTATACATAATACTGAGCTGATTTTTGGAAGAAACAGAGATGAAACATGATAAATAGTGTAATAAATAAAGTATCACATTCTCTCATTTGTAATATTATTATTTTTAACATAAATGCTATGATATCAATTGAAAAACAGAAATTTTCCATTATTTTGGAATGTAGTTGTACTTAATTTTTTAATGTTTAATATAATATTTATTCATTAAATGGTATATTTTAATATTTCATTGTAGGAAAGAGAGATGATTTTACAAGAAGAAATAATGAATTTAAGGCAGCAATTAAATCAACAAAATAATTCATTGGAGGAATACCATTCACAAATGAAACAATTACAAGTGAGTTATTTATTTATTTATTTGATAAATATATAAGAATTCTAAAATATTTGTTTTGGAATTTATAATTATGCACTTTAATTAATTACATAATTATTGTTATCAATTTTTGAAATGTAAGATTGATTCTTCAAGTCATAATACTAGATTTTGAAATCGAAATATTATCATCATCAATTCAATTCAATTATCTTTATTATACAAACATAATGAATGAATAATATGAAATTTAGAAGATAGATTTTCTAGAATATTGGAAATTTTGCAGTTTTGCAAAAGATAACATTTCCACCAGATAAAGATTTGTATTACCATTTGCAACTGTAGATGTTTTGTAGATGCAAATGATATTAAAGATGGAACCAGCATGGTATAAAATAAGCATGCTATGTTTCTCAGACAGTAGATATTAAGAATTTCTGTATATATCTTTACTAGATAATGCTTTCTTGTTAGTTAGTCTCTCAATTTAATAGCTACACTAGCAATGCAAATGCTATTACAGTAGATCCCCCTATAAGACGGTAGATACGTTCCGTTCTTTATGAATCAATTTTGTAGGAATCATAGTTTACGGACTACGGCTGTTTGAAAGGTTTTCTTTCATAAAATTAATCGATTCTAGACTAATTCGACTCAACATTTCCAAAATACGTATATTTTTTTGAAAATAATCCGTATAAACTACGTTATAAACAAAAAATTGTAGGATTGCTTACCGAGTGTGTACCGTTCGACTACGCCCGTTGCTAAAGCTTGGTTTCGTCGCGGAACAGCGCATCAAACCGCGGCCGCGATTTCTGATATTATTTTTCTGCGAAAACTTCGTTGACCTTTGGAGACATCCTTAATATAAATAATTTTTATGGCCGTTAAATAAGAAATGTTTCTTTCACAAGAAATGTATAAAATTACAGTACTGGACAGACGATAGGTCGCCTAACTCGCCGTAGCGTGACGCTAGACGGCGAAAAATATATATTTAATTATAATAAAGTTACAATAAATTAAGTTAATATATAATTATATATACAGTACCTAATTTATATATAATTAATATATAATTATATGTACAGTACCTAATTTATATATAATTATATGAACAGACGATACTAAACTCAATTTATTCGCCTAAACGTCCGTAGCGTGGCGCTACGGACGGCGGGTAAGTAGTTCGGCTGCCCGATGACGTTTTACGTATTATAGGAGTTATTTTTACCGTTGTTTACGGATAATGCCACAATTTTTATAGGAATCATAACTATAGGAAACGGTTTTATAGGGGGATCTACTGTACTGCCACAATTTTTATAGGAATCATAACTATAGGAAACGGTTTTATAGGGGGATCTACTGTATTTAGGAATACCCACCAATACAAAAATGTTATTTTCTCCCTAAGCCCTTTTCTTATTTCACTTTAACTTGCCAACATATGCAAGGAAGATGCATCTGCATACTCCTGCCTTTTCCATTTAAATGAGAGTTTTTCAAAAATTATATTTTTTTGTCTTTTGCATCTTCTGCAGAACTAAATACTGCTATTCATATTCATTCATTATATTCTGTTCCAGATAGTATTTGATTATAATCATGTGTTTAGGCCATATATTTTTATTGAGTTGAATGTAATAATCCTATTTGAAATTTAAACAGCTAATATAAAATCTTGAGAAGTTCATTTTTATTTGTGTCAAATTCAATAGCTAAATTTACTAGTTATGTGAAATAAATTATTAAGAACATTTGATGCTACTCTAAAGTTAAAATTAAATTTATACAAAAAAATTTAACATTTGATGACAATGATTCATTACATTTAGCACATTATTCTCATAAGTAAAAATGTAGTGAAATTTATTAAAAATAAAATAGTTTAAAAATGAAAAATTGATTATGTAATCAAAAACCAAACATCATAAATTAATAAGAGATTTAAAATAAAAATAAAACAAATATACTCTAATTCTTTTTCTTCTTAGAAATGAATGAATTCTTCCAAAAATGTGCATGTATATTGTTAATACCAGGAATATTTTAAAAAATGCTTTAATGATATTTTAAGAAATTAAACAAAACTATTAAAAAGTTTCATTAAAAATACAATAAGTAAAACCTTGCTTTATGGCCACCTATAATATTCCCCTGTAAAACTGCATAAGTTTAATATAAATCAAACTCCAACTTGATGGCCACTGGCCACCTTGCTTAAGTGACCAAGATCGGAGTGTCCTAAAATGATATTTATCTCCATTATGAAAATCCCATGTTCCAAATTTCACTCTATTGTTTAAAGCACTTTACAATGCTATATTTTTTGGAATGGTTTGCCAAGATCTGCATTTAAACATTTAACAGGATTCAGTACAGTACAGTACTCTAATTACAGTTCTGTACATGAATTTTTTCACAACCTCATTTAGGTGACCACTTCACTTATCTGGACAGAAATTATATAACCCAAAGGTGGCCACAAAAGTGAAGTTTTGCCATATTTACTTTCATTTATTTGAACATTTTTAATTTAAAAATTAATCAATCAAAAACATTGTAAAGTTGTAATGTTTTCTACATTTTGTTTGGAAAACATACAAATTATATACAGTCGATCCCCNCTTAGTGAAATCCGACGAGAGCGCACTACATGACCTCACTCATAGGCCGATTGCCAACGACTGACGCTTCCTGCAGGCGGGAAAAAATTCAGGGTTGTGCATGACTGTCCCCTCCACAACTTTACCGAAGGAGGCCTGTCGCGCATCATTGGTTTACGCGGAAAAAAAAAGGTCCGATACTTTTTGAACAGACCTTGTATATTGTAGAACATATATAAGTACAACTTTTAAAGAATATGTATGTTCTACAATATGACATTGCAGTAACTGTTTTCTCAATCCATTTGTTTCCAATATTCTTCTAATTTTTTTAATGGCTGTATTTTAAAATCTTTCCAATGTTACCCATTATACACCGTGGTTTTAGAAGACAGAACCATAGTATTGCACTGAAGAGGGACTTAACATTTATATAAGTCCGAAATGCATACGTGGAAACAATAAGAGAAGTGTCTAACCTGAAAGCTGTAATGATAGTCTACCGAACTTAATGTTGGATTAAAGAGACATACATACATAGATCATAATAACAGCTACCAAAAGTGATATTTAGAAAATAAATGTGTAATAGGAAAAAAACAAAAGTATAATGTACACTATTAATGTACAGTATCTGTAGATAGTAGTGACGGTAATATCTCAATGTATTTTGTATTTTTTAAAATTCAAAACATATGCATTACAGACAGGTACAACTTTTACAGTAATTTTAAGCCTATATTTATAATTATAAATTATTACAAACAACAAATTATGTGAAACATTTAAATATTAATTATATATGTATATAGTGTATATATAATGTGTTGTCGGAGAGTTTGCAAATGATGTATGTTATATTTACAGAGATGTTATAATGATAAACACAATGTTAGATGGCATTTAAACATGGATTCTGTTGGAGATATTGATTATGTTGTCATGTTAACAATAAATATAAAATAACTAAAAGCAAGATTGCAAACATACGTACCAAAGCAAAAATAATATAGCCAACAAACACCAAGTCCATTCTTATGAGGGCATGCATACCAATGACAATGCATCAGCTTCAATAAAGGATTGAATATGACTCATTCTGCAATTTTATAAAATAAACTTCCAATGTAAAATTTTTATTGTGATTATACTGGTATGTAATGCATAAAGTTATAATGGATATATAATCATCACTAAACCCGATGTAATATAGCTAATCACCAAACATATGCCGTAAATCCATCGGGCTAGTTTTAAGGCTAATTACTAAATAAATTACATAATTAATTTGGCACTAGAGGTAAGCGTTAGGCGCCATCTCTTATTAATATTAATAATTATAAATAAATTAATTAATTTAAATAATTTAGAACCGCTGGGAGAAAAAATCGGCCCGGAGCGGGACTCGAACCCACAACTCCTGCTTACCGTGCAGATGCGTTGCCAGTTACGCTATCCGGACCTCCGATCCGATCTCCTCTTCCAGCGTATAACTATGTAACCATCGACGGTTATTACAATGC